>NC_141766.1:55994644-56294644 GCF_982258835.1 Parasteatoda tepidariorum
TGCTAATGTGGCAGAGGCTGAATCATATCTGAACTAATTAAAACAGCACCAGAGCGTCATCTATGTGAAATATCAACATAACTGTCAAATCCGTAGAAGTAAGCATGAAGGGACCTAAACAATTTTGACCATCCAGATTGCGGCTAACGCCAACATTCCGAGAGAAAAAATTTAAATCAGTTGAAAAGTTTATTCTGTAAAAGTACGTTTTCGTGTCTGATTTCGTAGCTTGAAATAACTTCCGAAAGCAGTTACTTTTTATTTTGTTTTATAACCGTTGTTATAAAGCTGACCCAATTCTGAGTTTACGACTATCAAAGTACCTGTAATTTTGAATTTAATCCGGAACTCCTAGATCAAGTAAAAGTAGAAGAGGGCTCTAATCCATAATTTGCCTACCGCTGAGGATACTTTTACGTCAACACTGTGGTCGGTGCGTGCCGGAGGCAGAATTCGCATGGGCCAGTTATCGCTGGATTTTGAACCTGGGAAACCTCATTGGAAGACGAATGCTCCATCGCCTGAGCCACCACGGCATTGCAATAATTAATTAGTATAATCAAGGCTAAAGCCTCGAGCCATTAACATTGAGTTCTAGCATGTGAAATCTGAACACTGAATTAAACATTATTAAAACGCTCACTTTTTTTATAATTTTTTTTACGTAGTTTCTCTTCGCTTAGCAGCTAAAAATCTTACATCAGTTTTTGTAAAAATAATCCAATTGATTTTTCTTTCTTAATATTTTCAACTTGCTTAAATATATCCCTTTATTTACTCGTCTTATCACTTGCATTTTAGGCGTTCTCCACTTTACTTTGTATGACACAATAAACTAGCGGGATCTTTTGTCGCTACCTCTAGCGGGGGGTTTAGTTTGTTTATCTTACGCACTTAAAACATCATTTATTACGATTTTTGGAATTTTAGCGCTTTCTATTTCAATCCTCAGTTGTGAAGTTCGCTTCCTTTATATATCAAAGAGATTGAAGAGGGAATTTCTCTAAAATAATCATTATTTTTATTTTTCGAAGGGTGCAATATAGCAAAACCTTCCGCAAACCTGTCTACATCTTCTAAAATAACAGATGTTCTATCCAATAGTTAAAATGCCTATTTGTCTCATTTTAATTTGACAAACTCACCTGATTTTATTTTACTACCAGTGTTGAACAGCCGACCCAATTTTAGGTTTACGAATACCGATGTTCAACTTCATAATCTTGTAATTTCGAACCCAATCCAGAAGAAGAGGAAACTCCTGTATCAAGAATAGGGAGAGATTTGCCTTCGCGGAGAACTTTTTGGTGGAAGTAGCCCGCATTTACGTTGCATGGTTAGGAAAAACCACGAGAACCTCCAACGGCAAGGGGACTTTAACCCATGATCCGTCTACCACTGAGGATATTTTAAGTCAGCATTGTGGTCGGTGCGAGCCGGGTGCGAAATCCGTATCGACCAGCCTTCGCTGGGATGCGAATCCAGTTCACCTCATTGGCAGGTGAACGCTCTATCCCCTGAACCACTGCGGTTCGGTAGAACATTTTCACGAGGGCCGATACCGCGCACTGTCGGTCCCTTCACAGGCTGAACAACGTAGTTAATGGTCACCCACCCACTAACTGAGAGTAGCCACTCATGCTTGACTTCGGTGATCTACTAAATATCGTGTCTTACGACTAGTCCACCAGATTGCAACCACCAGATTGCGTAATTCAGTCTAATCCGTCATTATTGTTTATCTCCGTAAATGTTCTGAACGAAATGACTTGGATTATATTGGTGTAAAATATCTTATAGCTCGTTGCCTAAGATTTTTGTGATCAAGCCTGGTATAAATTTTTAATAATAATTTCATTATAATTTTAAATAATAGTATTAATCGTAATTTCCATTTTTTTTTTAATATTTAAAGAAAAAAATTTTACTTTTCGATCCTTTTACCAAAATTAAGAAATAACTTGATATTGGAAAGGAAACACCATTGTCAAAAGGAACTCACATCACAAAAAAAATTAAATGACCAAGGAATCGAAAAATGATCGTTAAATATACCACCTACTATGTTGTTGTTGTTGACGTATGCCATTAAGGTAGAGAGGGTGCGATTGTTCCTGTTTTCCAGTGGCGCCATCTATGGCCAAGAATTCGACTTCTGCCACACCCATACGTCGCACTCGTTTATAGGGTGGACCCATTCATACATCCATTCATTCCTTCACAGATCGTAATTTTGACCTGAATCGGAGAACGATCAATCTCCAATTCAGTTCCCCCAGAGGTATTGATTTGTTATGGGAAGATGGAAGTCTTTGAGACGCGACAGATTTAACGTGCATAAGCCACCATTTACTACACTGGGAGTCTTCAGCCGGCAGGGATCGAACCCACAACCACTTGGACATGGGCCCAGTGCCTTACCAACCAGGCTATCCCGGCCCACCACCTACTATAAACCATACATATCAGACATTTAAAAAATGCACAAAACACAAATAATTTTAAGATTTTTTTAGTCGTAAAGTAGACTTATTGCAATTATTAACTAAATCTACTTACGACAGTGACTGCGTCGTTGAGCAAAGATTCCCCGAAGACAATTATGTACAGAACTTCGTTGACGTGTATTTCTTCAAAAACAGCCAATACAGCAACAGGATCTACGGCAGAGACGATTGAACTAAATAACAACATATCCAATAGTGGCACTTCGTAATAAAATATTCCCGTGAGTCCAATCGCCCACAAAGAGACTCCGATACTTAGAGCATTCCAAACTGTTCCAATGACTGCATATGTAAGAATTGAAATGATGTTGTCAAAAAAGAGACGATTTGGCATGAAATATCCTGCATCAAATACAATCGGTGGCAGCATAAAAAGGAAAAATACTGTAGGGGTGAGCGGACCAACTGTCATTCCACTGAAGAAGAGCACCAAACCTAAAACTACACCAACTATTAACAGAACACAACTTTCTGGGCAATAATTGGCTAGTTTTGGAGTGACGTTGAAACCTAAAAAGGAAGAAGAAAGAAATATTAGTAACAACAAAGTAATATCCTATTAGGACTTATATGAGACCCATTCAGGACTGTGATCACATATTCACCGAAGAGCCATTACATTATGACCACCCTCCATCTAAAACAATGGGCTCGCCCAGGTTTTCATGGTTTCTTGCCCAGGAGCAATGTTTTCATGGGGCACATTAGGACCCATAATCCTCATAGAACAATCCCTGACGTCTGTAAGCTACTTGAACATAGTTGCAGACTAGGTTCGGCAACAGTTTTTCCTGCGGGGGATGGTGCTTACCAACAGGATAATGCGCCATGTCATAAGGGTCGAATCGTCATAGATTGGTTCGAGGAACATTCCAGAGACTTTCAAGTCAAGTCTTGGCCCTCAAATTCACCTGACTTTAATCCAATAGAGCATTTCTGGTCCTACTTGGAAAACCAAATTCGTGCTGCCGCGCTACCCCCTCGCAATGTGAGAGAATTGCAGGACCAGTTGGTGAGCGCTTGGAACCAGATACCTCAGACTACCTATCAGCACCTTGTGGAATCAATGCCACGGCAGGTGCTAGCAGTTTTGAGGGCTAAAGGTGGTCCTACATGTTATTAGCAGGGTGGTCATAATGTAATGACTCTGCGGGAAAGTGCTTCGTTCTCCTTTCCTGGTTCCGAACAGAGTAAAGAGTTATTAAGAGGAAATACATTAGGCATTTTTAAGTCATAAATTTGATTTCTTGAGATGACTACTCTTGATTATATATCTGGTACTAGTTTGTACATGCGACTAATAATAGTACATATACATACTCTTTAGTACATATACCTACTCTTTAGTGCTTTAGCGGGATTACATAAAAATATTTATGTCATGAATTTGATTTTTTTGAGACTGATTTTTTTTTGTATGGATGCTCTCGATCTGCATATTTTTTGAGTCTTTGGTATTGGAAGTAAAAAATAGATTATAAGTTAGGGATAGCACATTAATATTTAAACCAGGAAAAAAATATAAAAATAAGAAAAACTCCCTGCTGAGATAATCAAGACTGAAAATATCAAAATAATTTGATTGCCAGAAGAATTAAAAACGAGTTAAAAAAGTGAATATTATAAACATTTTTCTGTAAAATCAGGAAATCAAACTGGTTTTGATGTTTTCCATCCCCTCTCCTTACTAGTGATTCCACGGATTTCTAAAGCGTGTTTTTGCCTCGCTTAAAAGTAAATATTAATTTGAGGCTTTTTACGTTTTCCTCTTCGTCTCAAGCATTCTCCAAAAACAAAATTTTGAAAAAGCAAAAAAAAAAAAAAAAAAAAAAAAAAACGTTCTTTTTGTTGGACATTAAAACTTCTATTGTGCATGATTTAAGAGATATCGAGATATCAGAGATATTGAGCAAATACTGAACTTTTGCTCTTTACCTCGGAAGATGCCAGAAGTGCTGATCATTCATCGTTACCCAGTGGGCACCTGCGAACCTAAGTCACTGAGGCGAGCAATATTAACCACGCCACACTGCCGCAGATACCCGTTTATAGGGCGGGGGCTACATTCACAGATCAAGAAACAGAGAGCAACACAGAGAGAGGGAAACATCTATGCCCTGAGCGGGATTCGAACCCGCAGCCACTGGCTTCACAGTCAGACACGCTGGCAGCTCGGCCACCTGGTCGAATTATCTTATCGAGCTTATATTTAATTGATCAGTTTTGATGTATCTCTTATCAGAAAAAACCTAATAAGGTTGAAGAGTCTCTTTTTTTGTTTGAATCTTTTGCTTTTTTTTAAATATTTTAACGAGAGGTTTGTTAAATTGTAGAAATTTTGTTATTGAAATGGTTTTGTAAAGAAAATTACCTCGCAAAGTAAAAAAAAAAAAAAAAATTCAAGGATCGTACATTTTCCTTTAAAAAGCAGAAAAAAGTGTTGAAATGTGTACTTATAGCAATAGAAATAAAGCAAAAAAGGTTTTTGATGATGGATTTTGTGTTTTCTGTTAAGTTAAAGTTAGCCATTAAGATGAAATAAAACATCGATTCCGCGTATTTCAATAGATTGAATCTCATCTGACTTTAGAGGATTTGATTCAGAAAAATCAACATTTATAAGTTTTAAAAATTATCCTTTTTAAAGCATTCTAGAAAAATATAGTTTTTAAACAACAGCCTGTTTTAAAATAAATCAGCTTTTTTTTAAAACTTTAAAGTTACGTCCATTTTGCACTGACTAAAGCTGAAGTGTATCAAGTTAATGACAATGCAGGATAAAGAAAGAAAAAGATACCGTTATAATTTTTATATTTACCCTTCTTATATCTTAATATAAATTTCAGACATATAAAAACTAAGAACTGCGAGATTTTTATTGCTTCAATATTATACATTTTTAATAGTTTAAGTCCCGCTTAAAGCATTTTCGAGTGTTAAGCGATAATTCTTTCAAAAAATAAGAAGTTTCTTTACTTAAAATGCAGGAATAATGCATTTTTTAATATAGCTTTTGTATATTATTGTAAGAATGGCCTACTTACCTTCAATTTGCAATAATTGCTTTATCAAAAGCTCTATGAAAGTGATGAATATATTATTTGTAAGGTTTTATGAAAGCCAATATATTGATTTGTCTCAGAAAGGTTTTTTTTTCTTTCTTCGTTTCTTTTAAGAGTACTCATTGGAAAAAGAATGAGAATTTTGTACATATATATGTTATTCTCCTCAAGGAAATCGATATTTTTCTGTTCAAGAAATCATTGACCTATCTTTCTATTCATTGGCAAGGTGAATATAGTGCAAATGATAATTTTCTTACCCTTTTTAACGCGATAACAATTTCTTATGGCTTATGTAGATCTTAGTAGGACTTAGTTTTTGAAAAATTTTTTAATTTTTTTAATAGAACATGGCACCTTAAATATATTTGCCTAAAAAGTAGTAAAAAATTACCACTTAACGTTTTTTTGCTGTTTTTAAAGAGAACGTGGTACCTCAAAAAACTATTTTTCGTTCGTTAAGAAAACACGACCATTTAAAAAACGCCATATTTTCTAAAAACTATTTTGTCTAAAAATTATAATAGAATGCCATTTGATATTGACATTTGCATTCATAAAATGACTCTTAAAACTATTATAACAATTCTGAGTTCATTTAAATAAAAGTTGAATTTTTATTCTTATTTAAAAGTGATTCTTTATTATTAAATGCTCACGCATGGAAGAGAACCAGGATGCCTGTACTAGGTTCAACAGAAAAATTCAATCTTGAAAAATCAGAAATTATGTTAGAGCATCAGGAACCCTTTTTTTCCCTTTTTTTATTGTATTTTCATCAACTTGCTTTTTTAATAAAAGTGGAAAAAAGGGATTCGCTATATTAAATTCGAGTAAATAAAATTTGGTAATTTCTATGGAATTTTCCCTTAAAACCTTAAAATAAAAATAATTTTTGGTTTGAATCAATTAAAAACTACACATTTGTCAGATTTTAGATTGTTTTGAAATTAAATTTAAATTGGTGAAAGCCGTGATAATGCCAAAGAAAAAATTCTTATAACGTTAATTCCACAAAAACAACGATTTTTTTTTCTTATAAATCTAAAAACTAACAATTGCATACTACTTACCTACCTTTCAAAAAACTGACGATGGCAGAATTTAATTGGAATAATTTTGTCAGAAATCTAAAATACCTCACGTTTTATATCTCAAATTCTGATTGGGTGTCGGCATTTCGCATGAATCGAAAAATACTGCCAAATAGAGTAAATATCCAGCCTCCATTTATTTGTAAAAAAGGAATTCCACCTCCTCCTCTCCGCCTTTTCGACAATCAATCAAGAGGCCTCTATCCTCACCCTTTTGGATTTTAGGTTTGGTTTTGATTTCAGATTTTTTTTTTATATTTAACAAATTTTTGATAATATAGTAATATTCTACAGTACAATACTTAAGAAAAGGATCAAAATAAAGGGGTCGCTTTATCAGATTTGGAAAAATATCACTTGATAATGGAAATCAAAGAATTATGCTGTAAACCAACGTGATGAATCCTCCCGGGAAAGAAAGCTACCCTAAAAGGGGATTGGGATTTAATATGTCTCAGGACGTTAAATTTATTATCCCAAAACATTTGCGAATCTTATAAACAGAACTAGAATTCGTAGTATGACCCGCGTTACCGTCAAGAGGGTCATACTCTGAATAAACCTTCTAAAAATGGAATTTAACTACTTTTCTGGACTATCTTGTTGTTATGCGTATAAACTCCTGACTGTGAATTCGCGCCATCTTTTTTATCATCATTATTACCTTTATTCCTTATTTGCTATTTGAATTCTATTGCAATGATGACCATCATGTATATGAGTATAGGAATAAGGATTTGAGGAGCCTAATGATTAACTTTTTCACTTTCATAGATGATTTGTTCAATTTTATTCAGAAACAACAACCTAAACCTGCTTAGTTTCATGGATGTTTTGCTTAATATGGTTCATAATCAACGATGAAACCTGCTTAGTTTCATGGCTGTTTTGTTTAACACTCTTCAGAAACAACGACGAAACCTGCTTAGTTTCATGGATGTTTTATTAAATACTGTTCAAAAACAAAGATGAAACTAGTTTAATTGGATAGATCTTTTGCTTAATACTGTTCAGAAACAGCGATGAAATGTGTTTAAATTCATGAATGGTTTGTTTATTACATTTTAGCTTGAAAGTTAAAATGCGTAAAGGTAAGTTTATAAATTTTTAATTTATAAAAAGAAATAATTAAAATGCTGTAATCAATTTTTTAAAGTAAACAACTTTTTAAAAAATATTTAATCTAAATTTTAAAAAAAACATTGCAATCTTTAATACAACTAAAAGTTTAATTTGAAAAAAAATATTGCTTCTTTAAACTAAAATGTTCTATTTGTTTATTTAACATTAATAAAAATTGCAATATATTTCTTTCAAAGCTTAACTTTTTCATTCAACATTAACTCATGTTTTATACTAAATAGAGGAAATATGTTTTCTTTTATAGAATCTTCCGTTAAAAACAATACAATACAAAACAATAATGTCTGACAATTAAAATTAAAAAACGCAATGTTGATATTAGAAAAGCCTTTATTTTAAGGCCGCCAAAAGACAAAACAAAGTGTTTTTCTATAAAAATTTCAATTTAACTCAAAGCATTTACGGGAAAAAACGGTATGATTTTTCTAAAATCATGATAATTATCGAGTTTAGTTAGAAGTAAAATATGAATCGGTGAGATGTAAGTTACTCCTCTACCCCATGCAAAAAAAAAAAAAAAAAAAAATCACTGAAACTTGATGGAAATCGATATGAAAAATTTCTCTTTTATAATTTAAAATCCAACAATAGGATTCAAAATCAAATTTTGCTTCGCCACTGTCACTTTAAAGGTAAAGCGGTCATTCATTCATAAATTAATTTTGGTAAAGTTCATCAAACTCTGCGAAACAACAGTACAATAATGTAATATTTTAAAATAAAATTTAAGTAAGATAATGAAAAAAATATTTCCCATTCGCAAATACGAGTTACTTGTTTCAGTAGTCGGCATTTGAAAAAAAAATTTTTAATATATGTTTATGATTTTTAGTTTCAGTATGATTAGGATTTTTAGCTTCAGTATGATTAGGATTTTTAGTTTTAGCATGATTAGGATTTTCAGTTTTAGTATGATTTAGACTTTTAGCTAAAATTTTTTGAATGAAAATATCATAAATCAAGTCATAAAGTGAAGATTCTGTTTTAATATTTAGTATAATATTTCATATAAGAATGTGCTTTTTTGTCATAAAATTTTTTAGAAACAACTATGGTCCTGTTCAAAGATAACAACTATGAAGCTTTATCATCGCACATCAGGACACTTTTTTTTTGATTTTGCAGGTTTATAAAAATGTTTTTTTTTAAATAACATTGCGGAGCTTTTGTTCTTTGAAAATTTGATCACATGTACAGCGCGCAAAAACAAGAGTTCCCTGAATAGCCTTTGATCTAGTCTTCGGATTTTCATGTACTCAATGTTTAGTTCAGTGTGATTAGCGTATTTGAGGTCCACTCCATTAGGATAAACAATCCTAATAGAGTGGATCTCAAATATGCTAATTTTTATAATGTGGACGATATTTTAAGTTAGGAAATCAGACACAAAAACGTACTTTTGCTGAATAAATGTACCTTTTATTCGGTGAATTTTGGTTCCTGATCCTCATATGAGGCGCAGTCACAATTTTTAAATTATGGTTAAGAGAGTAAACGAAAGTTTGGATATTTTTATGTCAATTTTACTTTTAGCGCACTTCGCCCTTTTTTTCGAAAACTTTACAAGCGAAAAAAACTTTTTGCTCACAGTTATGAAATACATTTAATAAAAGACAATTCCATGCAAAAATATTATTTTTATTATTTTAAAATCTTAATTTTTACTATTAGAAATAGTTATTAATAATTTTATTATTAACGCAATTTTATCACGAATAATAATTTTTTTTAAAAATTTGCATCATTTTAAAGAATGCAATTTTTTTTAATCAAAAAACTCGATCAAAATCGGCGGAAAATTTCCTGTGAAATACAGTTTTAAAAATATGACATTTTTAAAATTTCATAACTTAATTTTGGATTTTGTCATTTAAAATAACACAGTTTAGAAAAATTTGCACATTTTTTTTTGTTAAATTTTGTGTAGCTTCTAATTTAATAAATCAATATTCAATTAATAGAAATTAGATTATTATTAAATAAGCTAAAGAAATAATAAATTATTATTAAAATTTTTTTTGAATGGAATTATTCTTAGATAAATGAATTTTAAAATTCTGAGCAAAAATGTTTCAATTCGCTTAAAAAGTTCTAAAGTAATACGAAAAAGTTAAATTAAGATAATTGAAATGCCTACCGTTCTCTAGACAAAACTTTGGGATCATATCTTTCAGATTGCAGCTTTCTCTCATATTTTGAAGGTTAAAAATACAAATCCGTAACAAATTGGATATTTTTATTCAAAGAAAATAAGTTTTTGTGTCTTATTCCGAGCTACTAATTCTGAACTTAATTCTGAAAATGAAAAATGCTCACTAATAATTCTGATTTTAATATGTATATTTGAAGTCAACCTTTTGAACCATTAAAGTTTTGCTATGTGTATGTGAAAATCTAAGCATTAGAGCGAAAGTTATTCTGAGAGATTTTTTTCTTTCTCTGCCACTCTATATTAATAGTTTAAAGATTATTAAAGATTACGTATCAATAATTTGATTTTTAATGATAAAATTTTTTAGATTTGAGATCTTATTTTGTTATACAATATAAATGTATGAAATTCTATCTCAACTTTCGTTACACAAAGATTTGTTATAAATAAAATAATGGTGATAACAAATAAATGCAACATGCAGGATACATGAATGTTATCTCAACTTTCGTTACACAAAGATTTGTTGTAAATAAAATAATGGTGATAACAAATAAATATAACATGCAGGATACCAAATGAAATAAAGAGTAAATAACAAGAGTTTATGACCACCATAATGAGCATGTATTTCGAAATTTAATTGTGAGAATTTTTGACTTTTCTAAGTATGTGTCAGGAATTCGTCTCGTCAAATTTGACGAAATAATGCATTACTGCATTTAAAGTTCACATTTGCATACATTTTAAATTTTACACGCAGTTTAATGACTTCCTTACATTGTATCATTTACTCAACACTATATTATTTTACTAACTTAAAAATATTTGCATTCGTTAGCATTTTGTGGAAAAATTACAAAAGGTTTTTGAAACTTAGATATTCGATGAAAAATGAAGATAAAACTCAATTGAATGGTCATTAAAGTGAAAATGATAATACATTGTTGCTGTATTAGTAAATTTAGCAACTGGAAAAAATAAAGATAGCAATATCTTAAATGATCATTACAGTGTAAATGTTAATACTGATGAAGTGGCAAATTTAACAGGTGAAGAAAAATAAAGAAAACAATGTATTGAATGGTCTTATAAGTTAAAATATTTATACATCATTGCTGTATTGGCAAATTTAGAGGACAGAAAAAGGTTTTCCTTTTGTATTATAAAAGGTAGGGTCGCAGATATTTTATTGTTAAAAAGTATTACCTGAGTTTTATTTTACGTGTATAGTTTCATGGGTGTTATACTTCAATGGGAAACGAGAATGTTTTACCCTTAAAAAGTATTATCTAAAAAAAATCACTATACAGTATCATGAACGTAATTTCACGTGATTAATTTCATGGGTGTTATATTTTACCGGGAGGCACAGGTATTTTGCCCTTTAAAAGTATTGTCTAAAAAGTCAAATTAACAGTATTAGGGGGGTTATTTTACATGTGTAATTTCACGGATGTCATCATTAAAATGAAATATCAGGTAGAGAAAATAAGTGTTTTCGACAACTTTTTGCTTTTAATAAAGCTTCTAAGGCCGCAAAAGCTGCTCGTGATAGTTGTGCTGCGTATGGAGAGTGCGTCATTAGCTGAAAGATCTGCTCGTAATTGTTATGTTTAAATATGCAAAGACACGATTCGTACTATCCACCAGGTTGAGCAATTGCACCAACTTTTACCCGAAAGTTTGCGTCGACCGACAAAGACACTAGTCGAGAAAATGGAATTCTTCCACACTCCGATGGAACAGCCAACACAAAAAACAAAATTATAAAATTATAGCTTATATACAGCTTATATATAAGTATAAAATTATACCTTTGCTGTAGTTTTAAAACACTGAAATTATGTTCCTGTTTTTAATTTTCCTAAGTCAGCCACGGGGGCTCTGGGGGACGGAGAGTTTCGAGGTGAGCCAGGTTCGAATCTCAATTGTAGCTAGTTGATACGAATTCTGCTCCCAGTTCGCATCGACCACAGTGCTGACGTAAAATATCTTCAATGGTAGACAGATCATGGGTGTGAATCTCTTTGCCGCCGGATTAAGCATGGGAAGTTATCGTCATGTAACGCAAACATGAGTTAGTCTCATCAAAAAGTCCTCCACAAAGGCTAGTTTGTCCCAATTCTTGTCCAGGACTTCATTTTTTATATTTTTTATAACCGTCGTTGAACAGCCGATCCAATTTCATGGGTTTACGACTGCTAATGTTCAACTCCGTAGCCTTGTAAGTTTGCACCCAATCCAGAAGACAAGGGAACTCCTGGATCAAGTACAGAGAGAAATTTGCCTTCGTGGAGGACTTTTTGATGGAACTAACCCGCAATTGCGTTACATGGAGAGAAGACCACGAGAACCTCCCACAGTTAGCCTGACGGCAAGGGGACTCTAACCCATGATCCGTCTACCACTGAGGATATTTCACGTGAGCACTGTGGTCGGTGCAAGACAGATGCGGAATTCGTATCGACCAGCCAACGCCGGGATCGAACTCCGGTTCACCTCATTCACCTCATCCCCTGTACCATCGCTGCTCCCAGGAGTTCCTTTGTCTTCTGAATTGGGTTCAATATTATAAAGCTACGGAATTGAAAATGGCTAGTAGGAAACTCAGAACTGAATCGTCTGTTCAACACCGGTTTTAAATATAAATAAATTATAAATAAATATAAATATAAATCTTCCTTAGCACGTTGTTAAATTAGCACGATAGAAAAAAAAATATGTGTATTAAAACGTCCTGCGGGGAATCGCAACCTCACACACCTTTGTTGATTCAGTCACATTTCATAAACATTGAAACTGAATACACATCCGCGTTCTCTTATTATTATATTGTCACAATTTTCAGTAAAATGCACTGCGAAACACGAAGAAACTATTTGTATATAGTATATCAACATATTTGCCCTCCCGACAAAAAACTAAGAAAAAAAATTTATGGCGTAACTTATTATTTATCCATTATATAAAAAGCAAATAAGGAATTAGGGTTTTAGTTTTCAAAATCAGCACGTTCCACTTTTTTCGTAACTTTTTTTTTTCGAACGGCCCGTTTCCTATTCTTCAACGTTTTTGATTGATTCTGATTCTCTTTGAATGATTCCGATTAAGTCTTCTTGAATTAATTTAATTTTTTTGAATGATTAAGTAATCTTTGAGTGATAAATTTTTAATGATATTGATTAAGTATCCTTCAATTATTCTAATTCTCCTTGAATAAAGCTGATGTTCTTTGATTCTGATTTTTCTCGGATTATTTTGATTATCTATGAATGATTCAGATTATTTTTGATTCTGGTCAATCCTCCTTGAATAATCATGATTCTCTTTGAATGATTCTGATTCATTTTTTTATATGAGAAACTGGATGGAAATAATTAATTAGGATTTTTCAGGCAGCCATTTTAGTTAATATTTGGTTTTAAAATAGCAATAATTTTAAAGCCAAAGCAACACGTTAAATTATTTTAACATCATTAATAGTGAACAGAAAAAATTAACACAGAGTTAAGAACCAAGATTTCAAATTAATATACCATTTTTCGACGTAAATCTATCCTAATATGACATACCGAATGGAAGTAATTAATTGCAATTTTTATTGAATAAATTGACAGCAAGATGATTCATTAATATTAAGATGTGCAGTGATTGATATATTCTTTATGGCTACAGGGAATTTTAAAGTAATAAACCTATGTTAAAATATTTTGATATCATTAATAGCGAAAGAAAGAAAAACACAGAGAGAAGATTCGAAATTTTGAATTAATGAACCATTTTTTTGATGTAAATCTATCCTAACATGACATACTGAGGGAAAGTAATTGATTTCGATTTTTCTAGCAGTTGATGACCTATAGATGATTAGCATATTCGTTATAGCAGTAGGAATTTTAAAGCTATAAACCTATGTTGAAATATTTTGACATCATTAATAGCGAAACAGAGAAAAACACAGTGCGAAAATTCAAAATTTTGAATTAATGAACCATTTTTTTTTTCTAACCTAATATAAGAAACTGGCTAGAAATAATTAATAAGATTTTTCAACAGCCATTTTAGTTAATATTTGTTTTTAAAATAGGAATAATTTTAAAGCCAAAGCAACACGTTAAATTATTTTGACATCATTAATAGTGAATAGAAAAAATTAACACAGAGTTAAGAACCAAGATTTTAAATTAATATACCACTTTTCGACGTAAATCTATCCTAATATGACATACCGAATGGAAGTAATTAATTGCAATTTTTATTGAATAAATTGACAGCAGGATGATTCATTAATATCAAGATGTGCAGTGATTGATATATTCTTTATGGCTACAGGGAATTTTAAAGTAATAAACCTATGTTAAAATATTTTGATATCATTAATAGCGAAAGAAAGAAAAACACAGAGGGAAGATTCAAAATTTTGAGTTAATGAACCATTTTTTGACGTAAATCTATCCTAACATGACATACTGAAAGAAAATGATTAATTACGATTTTTCTAGCAGTTGATGACATATAGATGATTAGTATATTCGTTATGGCAGTAGGAATTTTAAAGTAATAAACCTATGTTAAAATATTTTGACATCATTAATAGCGAAAGAAAGAAAAACACAGAGGGAAGATTCAAAATTTTGAATTAATGAACCATTTTTTTGATGTAAATCTGTCCTAACATGGCATACTGAGGGAAAGTAATTGATTTCGAGTTTTCTAGCAGTTGATGTCCTATAGATGATTAGCATATTCGTTACAGCAGTAGGAATTTTAAAGCTATAAACCTATGTTGAAATATTTTGACATCATTAATATCGAAAGAGAGAAAAACACAGAGCGAAGATTCAAAATTTTGAATTAATAAACCATTTTTTTTTCTAACCTAATATAAGAAACTGATGGAAATAATAAATTACGATTTTTCCAGCAGTGAAGGGAAAAAATAAACACAGAGTTAAGATACAAAATTTTGAATTAATAAGCCATTTTTCGAGGTAAATCTATCCTAATATGACATACTGAATGGAAGTAATTAATTGCAATTTTTTTTTATTGAATAAATTGACTGCAAGAAGATTCATTAATATCAAGATGGGCGATGATTGACATATTCTTTATGGAAGCAGATATCTTTATCCATTGAATTCCACCCCCCGAAGGTACATGTCGATTTCATTTCCATCAAATGATATGATGAACAACAGATGTAGGATTGTGAAAGGCTTTTTTTTTCGTCAATTATTATGACGTAACATAAAACAACCACTAAGTGTCGCCCCATTGCCCTATATTACAAAGAATCCCGTCCTTCAAGAAAAAGAAAAAGGGAAATTAAAACAACAACTTTCTCCCCCAAAAAGTTCACAGTTGCTGAAGTTATTGTATTGGAGTAGTTTTAATACTCAAAAGCAACCTCATTCAGTAGTTAGACCTCAACACACCCCAACGATCTTGACCTTCAAGGAAAACTACTTTAGGTCATGGCAGCAGCCTCTTACACTTTCACTCAAGCAAAAAAAAACCGGCGAGCATTTTCATCAAGGAATCAATCTGAGTTATTTTTAACTTTGGATTATGTATGTTAATTTTTAAAGATTGTAAAATGAATGGAATAGAATTCTTGAGATGATTGTTAGCTCAATGCATTTTGCTTACATAATGTTTCTGATTGATTGGAATTTTTTTTTACTTTTTTATTTATTTCTTCTATCCCTTTTTTTAAAAAAAATTATTATAAGTTTGAGTAATCATTATTTAAAAAAATACCATGAAAAATAATGAAGAATTAAAAAAAAATTGAGATAAATTTATTTTTTGATTAAAATTCTGATGATGATACGTTCGTTAATTCGTTCGTTCACAGAATTCTGCTCACATAATGTCTCTGATAGATAGAAATTTTTTCTGATATTTGACTTTCCTCCCTTGTTTTTATATAAAAAATAAATATCTAAATGTTTGAGTTAATCATAGTGGAAAAAAAATATCATGAAAAATTATGAATTATAAAAAATAAGTAAATCTAATTACTTCATGTTTTCAAATTTTTGTTTTCGGAAATTACTTAATTTGACACTTTTTTACCAACCGTAAAATGAATGGATTAGAATTCTTATGATGATACGTTTGCTTGTAGAATTCTGTTCACTTAATGTTTCTGATTGATTGAGTTTTTCCTGACTTTTTTATTTATTTCCTCCATCTTTTATTTTTTTTTTAGAAAAAAACATATTTTAAGTTTGAGTAATCATCGTTGAGTAAACTATCATGAAAAATAATGAAGAATTTAAAAAAATAAGTAAATTTAATTATTTTAAGATTTTAAATTTAGTTTCTCTGTTATTATAGTTTAATGTCTATAATTGATTGGAATTTTTTCTGATTTTTGGTTTTCTTCCATTCTTTATTTTTTGATAAAAAAAAAATGGCCTAAATGTTTGAGTAATCATTGTAGAAAAAGATCATGAAGAATGATGAATAATTAAAAAAATAAGTAAAGTGAATTATTTCAAGATTTCAAACTTCAGTTTCCAAACATTGCTTAATTTATCAATTTTTTAACGATCGTAAAATTAATGGATTAGAGTTATTATAGAAGATGCTAGCAGAATTCTACTTATATAATATTTCTGATTGATTGGAATTTTTCCTTATAATTAGTTTTCTTCCTTTTTTACATCTTTCATTTTTTTTTAAAAAATATGTAAATTTTAGTGATTATAGTAGAAAAAATACAGCGTATAAGATAGAGAAATACAGCATATAAGATAGGGAAAAAATTTTTAGTCTTTGAACAATGCTTAATTTAACTTATTTTTTCTCAACGCTCACAGATTTTTTCGCCATGTTTTATGAGCTATTTTAATTGTGTCCACTTTTTCCTGTGCTTAAACTTCCGGGATCTAAATTTGCTTTGAATTTGCCGCTTTTTATCTTTGATTTAAAAGATTAGTTCTGTAAACCATTTCTTTTCTTTTCGTTCCTTTTGTTGTTTTTTCTATTTTTTTTAAGCATTTATGTTACCCATTGAAATTAAGACTCTGCATCCTATTTTGATCACAAGCATATTTTTTAGCTAACAAAATTATGGAACCTTTAAAAAAACTGTAAAAAATTTTATATTCATGATTTTGATAAAAACTTTTCTGTAATATTCCAATTGAATATTTCAAAAATATTCTTATTGTTTTCTTTCTATTCTGATCGCAATCGATATGCTAATATAATTTTTTTTAACAATAAAGTTGTCAAACTTAGAAAGGAATCTGCAGAAATTTTCGCGTTCATAATTTTAATCAAATATTACTATAAAATTTCGATTGACTATTTCGAAGGTATGCAAAAATTTCTTTTTCTGATAGCTATAAGTATTTCAGGGAGCAATTTTACGAATTTTGGTTTTTTTTATAAGTAGAGTACATTAGCAAGAACGCTTATGAACTTAACATAAAGAAAAGAGAGAGAAAAAACACAATGAATTCATTTTAAAATATAATTACTCGTTGTTTACTGTTCTTAAATGATACAGCTTTAACTTCTGAATAGATTCTTGAAGTAATTTAGAATAAAAAGGCACATCTTAATTAGGAAAAATGACCTTAAGTTGATTCTTCAAAGAGGTTTCATGTTATTATTCTTAACCTTCGACTTTCGTATAAGGAATGGTAATTATAAGAAGACAATGTCATTCTTAGAGATTGTGTAGAGAGATTTGTTTTCATAAAAGTTAAAAATATAATAATCTTAAAAAGAAGATTCCTGAGGTGGAAAAACGTGCTAAAAACACTTTTCAGATAAATGCATATTATCATAAACATAATAAACATAATCGATTTTCGCAGAGTTGTGAAGTTGGTGATTGAATTATTTAACTCCAACTCTGGATTTGTCTGAGAGCTCGACTCCAAATTCGATTCTAACTTACACGTGCTTAGAAATATGAATGTTATAATTAGAACAATATTTTACAAAAAATACAATCGTTTTTTGCAGAGCTGATGGGTCTCTAGTTGACATAATTAACTCCAAATTCAGACTTTTCTGAGAGTTTGACTCCTCTAATTCTGACTCCGACTTATACTTGTTTAAAAATATGAAAGTTATCATTAGAACAATATTTTTTTGAAAACATAATCGTTTTTCGCAGAGCTGTGATAATTGACATGTTAAACTCCGAATCCCTCTCTTTTTCCCCACCTTCTCCTTTTTTTCATTTATTTTTGCCTTTTGTAATCCATCATCAATTAGCATAAGCCAAATATTAAATTCTTACTGCTAGTTTAAGTTACTTCATGCTGCGCGGTGATTTAGTCAGCCATGTTCCTTTTCTTTCTTTTTCTTTTTCTTTTTTGCTTTTAACATTCATGTCAAAACACTTTTATGGTTTTAAACATAAAGTGTAATTGCAAAACCAAGTTTTACAACATTGAATTACTCTTTAAAATGAATGCTCTTGCATTTTCAAATATCTTAAATTGAAAGCTGTATTTTTTATTAGTAGCTGAATGTGAACGATTTTAAAAGTTTACATAGCCTCCGGAGACATGGCGTCTAAAATATTGAACAATATTTAGTTCAATCTTATCTCTAAAGAATAATATTTTAAGATTAGTTTCTGTTTGTCTGCTATTGTACAGCAATTGTCCGAGTAAAAATTTAATTAGTTTTACCTTAGTTGGTTAGAATTTTTAATTACTATGGAAAATTTTAAGAAAGGTAAGATATTCAATTCTAGTAATCTTTTGAAAAGTTTTATGGTATGCAAATATCTTATTATTTGTATCTAATGAATGTTGTTTCATGACCAAAACGTGTAGAAATACACTATAGAAATGACATTCAAGATACAAAAAATGCTAAAATTATAATTTATGATTATTGATGCAATAATTAGTAATAACTAAAAAAAAATATTTAATTACTTTTTAAAAAAATATTTTATGAGTTCACTTTCTTCTAAGCTAAAAATTTCTTAAAAGTTTCATTATTTAACTTCATTATTTAACTCAGGAGAATATAGTAAATAAATACAGATTACGTATCAACTTTCGTAATTAATTAGCCAAATTGCGAATAGCTTCGCTATTACGATGCTGTTAAGTGCAGCAACCCTTTTTTTTCTCATTTCGTTAGCAAAAAAAAAAAAAAATGAAAAACACGGAAATAGAGTTCAATAGCAATCGATTTTTAAAATTCGAGCATGTCCAAGTAATTACGTTTTTAGTGATATAAGTGTATTCGAAATTGTTGCCAAATATGTAAGGGTCAGACGATAAAAAAGTGGCAAATTGCGTGACTTACTCAAACAATCGTTAATTGTTAGACTCTTGTTCCATTAAATAAGAAAGAACTTTTTCTTTTCGAAGGAGACATAAGAGGATCAAAGAAATCACTAAAGAAGTTATGTAATTAAAAGTTGTTTAATTACCTAACCTCTAAACAGGTTCATCATCAAATCAAATAATGATACCAGCGATGTTCTTTAATGATGATTCTTTTCTATTTTATCAGGGTGGACAATTTTTATTTAGAATTCTTAATTATTTTCCGTGTGATACAGTTTTTAACTCCAAATTATGAAGCAAATTAAACTTTGATGATGCAGGTTCTTAACACCAAATTATGAAACAAATTGAACTCTGATGATGCAAGTTTGTAACACCAAATTATAGAGCAAATTAAACTTTGATGATATAGTTTTTTAAATCCAAATTATGAAGCAATCTAAACTTTGATGATACAGTTCTTAACTCTAAACAATGAAGCAAATTAAACTTTGATGATACAGGTTTTTAACACCAAATTATGTCAAAGTCCGAAGTGAAGATACCTTTTAAGGGCATAAAGTTACTGTACGGTTAGTGACCATGTATTTAACAAAGAAAATTGTACGGGCAGACCTGTTTTGATAGCTTTGTGGGCAAAAATTTATTTTTACGGTCAGTGACGGGAATAGTTTTTTCCGGACACTGAATGCAATGTAGAAGGGAAATTTTTTAGATAGCAAAACAGAAAAACTTTCTAAATCAGTTCGGGGATTAAACCCTTTTTCATGGTTGGTACAGGATCTAGCTACGGACACAAAGGTCCCGGGTTTGAACCCAGCTCTCCCTGAGTCTCAAACAAGGCCAAGTCCTAAACTAAAGAGCACTTTTATGGCCATAAAGTTAATGTGCAGTCAGTTACCATACATTTAACGAGGAAAAATGTGAAGAGAGATCTGTATTTTTATGGTTCAGAAAGGCTTTGCTTTCTTAAATTATTTTTACTGTAAGTGACGGGAATACTTTTTGCCGGACACTGACTGTAATCTATCAGGGAAGTTTTTTAGAATGCGAAATAGAACTCAACTATTTTCCATTCTGAATACAAATGTAGTAAATTTCTAAGAATTCTTAGAAATTTGCCATTCTAGAGCTTGATTGAAATCATTGACAATGTGTGAGGAACAACAAAATCTGAGGAATGAATTTCGAACTCAACTCCGACTTGACAGTTCAAAATGAAACTATTGAAAATATTAAACTACAAAATGTGAAGAATGAACTTGATTATGGATTAGTTGTTTGCCGTATAACAAAGAGGTCACATATTAAATATTTGTTACTAAAAAAAAACTTTATATATGTGTCTCTAATTTTATGTATCACTTATTGTAATATGTGGGAATGTTATGAAAAAATAAATATTTGAAATAGGAAGGTAGTAGGAATAGGTAATGCGTTTTTGTTTCCTTCTTCTAATTATAGATTGGATATTTTTTCGAGAAATGTCGTTCACATTTTTTCTGTCTGATAGTCAAGCAACATTTATTTTTAAAGGTCAATTTTTATTCTTTATCTCAAAAATAGCGTGATGTGTACATCGCGTGAGAAAAGCTACCAAATAAAAAGTTTCAGTAATGGTTTCACTAGTAACCAAGCTGTTTAAAGCCATTTTACTATTGTTTCAAAAAATTATTTCTATCACAAACCATATTGAAAAATATGTACATAAACTATTTCGTGTTTAGTTCATGAATATAAAATGGCATTCCTACCTAGGAAGCGTGTGCACTTGTTGATAAAAATTATTGGTAAGACAATCATTCAACGGTCGTTCACTCCGAGTTTTGTGCGTAGATTAAAACAATTCAATTTTAGTCTGTATTTGGTGTAAAAGAATTGATTTTATAAAAATAAATCAAATAATAATGTCCTCTAAATTACAAACAAGCCAAAATATAATTTAACCTTGAAAACAATAATATTATTGTGCCTTGAAACTTATGTTTGACTCTTGATTTAACGGTGATTTTATACTTTATTATAAGCAAGAAATTTTTTTTCAGGGTTAATGATATTGTTTTTGATAATAAACCAAGTTGTTTATAGCCACGTTATGTTTGTTTCCAAAAACTATTTAAATCACAAACTACACTAAAAATTAGGCGTATAACCAACCATTCAACGGTTTTTCACTGAGTTTCGTGCGTAGATTAAAACAATTCCATTTTAGTCCGTGTGTGGTGTAAGCGAATTGATTTTAATGAAAGTAAATTGAAGTAACGATGTCCTCTAAATTAAAAACAAGTCAAAATTTAATTTAACCTTGAAGTAAATAATATTATCACACCTGAAATTTATGTTGAACTTTTGATTTCATAGTGATTCTTTACTTTATTATAAATGAGAAGTTTCATTCAGGGGAAATTATATTGGTTTTAACACTAAACTAAGCTGTTTATAGGCAAGTTACTATTATTTCAGAAATTACTTCACCCACAAACTGTGTTAAAAATTAGGTGTAAAACCATTTTTTGATCAGTTAAAAATACAATAATGTATTCCGATCCAGGAAATGTATTGATGAACATTATTTATAAAACATTCATAGACAGTTCCTTCATTTTCAGTTTAGTGCACACTGTAAAAATCTCCAGATTAAATTACGGTAAAAAGTACCAACACTCAGGGTGACAGTACCTTTCACCGTTAAATCCATCTTCACCGGAACATGTTGTAAAACAAAAATTATGATATACAGTAATTTTCCCACTAATAATCACCGTAAAATCAAAGAATCACTCTAATTAAATGACAATTATCTTAAAATCTCTGAATCACTCGAATTGAATAAATATTACCGTAACAATTGCCGTATAATATTTTAAGGTAAAAATATGCTTTACGGATGAGACACCCAAAGTGTCGGTACTTTGTAACGTAATTTTATCCAGAATTTCTTACAGTACATACATTAAAACTATTTCATATTTGTAAAGATTCTACGTTATTTTTGGTATAAGAGAATTATACGATTTTATTAAAATAAACTATGAAGATGTCGTCTTAATTACAGACCGATCAAAATATGATTTAAGGATTGAAATTTACTGATGTTTTCCTGTGATTTCACAGTGATTTTTTACTTCATTAAATGAAAAGTTCGGTTTTGGACGAAAAACAGAAACTATTGGAAATTCCGAGTTTATACTAAGAGAGATAACAGAAAGTTTCGATAGATCACACTTATGTCAATGAAGATAGGAATTTAAAAGCATCAGTAGAACTATCCAAAGCAACCTTTCTGCTGAAAACTAGCTCTTAAAAGAATCTGTAAAATTATTCTGTAAATATTATAAATTAATTTGCTAAAATAATCTATTAATTAACACTAGATTGCCTAAGGAAGTCATTTTGACTGCTTTTAATTTCAATTACAAAAACAATTTTTTTTTTATATTTCCAATGGCAAGGCAAAAGGTACAAATAGAAAGATGATTAAAAACACAATGATGTATATAATGACACAATTTCTTAGAATTCTGTACAACATATAATTTTTTTATTGTTAATATTTACTAATAATTTGTTATATAACTGTAAATAATATAAAAAATATTAAAAATTAATTTTAAACAAATTTCTTTACGCATTATTTATACTTTTACAATCCAGTCATTTCGATTGCTTTTGGGCAATATAGGTATACACTAAGTTTCAGTCTTTCTAGTGTTAAAAATGTTCTAATTTTAAAAATATACTATTTTATTTTCCTCATTCGCAAAACTTTGCCCTAAAAACAAATCCCAAAACTGATTCATTTTGATATAAATATATTATACTCTAATAAACTGTCTAAAAAATGATGGATACGGTATTTCCACTCTCTATAAAACGATGCATCATACTCTATAACGTTTTTTCTTAACCACCGGTGTATTAGAATTTAATATAAGTTTCATTTATATTTATCGATTGTTTAGGTTCCAAATAGTTTTCATTGTAGATAGTAAGTGAATCACCAGAAACAAAACTGGTCATCATTTTTTTTACGTGGTCCAATTTTGAATGTGTAAAAAATTAGACTATAGAACTAATTACTAAAACGACTGGTCAGCGATAAAACGCTTCGAGTAGGTTGAGAAACACTGCTCTAAGAAAACTATCAAGTAATTGAGGAATGCACTGTGGGCCAGAAGACTATGATCTTTGGTCAAAAGTCAAAAATTAAATTTTCAACTAAAATATGTGTAGGCAGTTTTAATATAGCCCAAATTAAGTATTCATAATCATTCCAAATATTATAATTTATTTTTTTGGACCGACGAGAGTACAATGTAATGAAAAATATGAAAAATTTTTTTAATGTAACTTTTAAATTTTTTTTTCAGAAATATATATAGGAATTTCACCTTACTGTTATAATTTTATCAGAGTAATTAGCTTGAAATTATAGTACAATTTTTCAATTTGTTGGATTAGTTAATACTCTTGACAAACTTGTAGTTTATATCTTATCATTCGACATTTTGAAATGTTTGAATGACTTTCGAAACTTAGTTCCAAAAAGTTCCAGGAGGTAATTAGCTAAACTTCTTTTTGTTGTCTACTTTGATGTTTCTTCTTTCGAAAAAACTTGCCCCATTTTGCCCGTATTGAAAAGGTGGACTAAATATATCGAAAAACAAAAATTATGTTTCTTTTCATGTTTTTACTTTATTTTGTAATTAATTCGTGTTATTTTGTAATATTACTTCGGAAATATAATTTGCTTTTTATTTTTAATATAAAATTGCAGAAATTATTACATTTTCATAACTATATTTAGTTATTTAAACGTTTTGTTTTTTAACGTTTGTTTGTTAACGTTTGTGTTGTTTTTTAGTGTTAAACGTTTTGTTTTGTAATTTTGTTTTTTTTGGGTATTTTAGTGTATTTCAAAATTTCAACTATGAATTCAATTTACCTACACATAAAAACCATTAAATAAAAAGCCCCAAATTTTGAAACAAATTTTATCGAAATATTAATTTTGGCCACGAAACCTTGGATGCTGGCCCACTGTGGAATGAAATATGAAAAGTCCTTAAAAAATGCATTTAAATTAACAATATATAATTACAAAACTCGTATATATAGGTGTGTATAATGAAATGGAAAGTAAAACTGTGCAATTTGATTTAATTTGCTCTTAGTTTTGTAATTATAAATTTCATTTGCGATTTTCTTGATTACTTGCACCATTATAGGAGCAATTTCAAAAATAAAGTCAGGTGGAAAGAAAACATTTTAAAAACACTTTTTCGCATATTGTATTATGATTTTAACCTCAATTTTTTCGAAACAATTATTCTCATAAATTAGTTATAATTTTATATTTGCTCTTAAAATTTACGTTAGATAATTGTAGCCATAATGTAAACAAACACAATTTTTAAAAAATAATTACTGTGGATTTGTTCCATAGTTTTCGTGTCCATTGTATACGATGTTTTGAAAATAAAATTGTCAAATAATAATAATAATATTAACAAAAACTTGCAAACAAAACATAACTTTACAAGCAAACTTTATAAGTTCGGTTAATTAAAAGCATAAAAATTCAAGTTTATAGCCAATTCTTTTCAGAGGGTAAAAATGTCCAAAAAGCCACTATCTTCCGATAAAAATATGCTCTTCAAAATCAAAAGAATTTTGGTTAAAAAGATATAGAAATTTCTTTCGATAAAGCAACCTCAATACATTGCTTGAAATAATGGCTCCATAACTGGTTAAATCGATAAATTTTAAATATTTTTTTTTAAAATTTAAAAGCAATAATGAAAGGAGGATTAAAAATGTCTTGAAAGCAGGTGCATGTCACGTGATCATTGCAAAATGTTGCCATTCAAAGTCGTGACTGAGAAAACTTTATCACCATTTATCTGACACGTTCTTCGTTCATTCACTTTCAACTAAAATGTTGATCAATTTCATCTGACAGATGAAGTTCAATTTGACCAACTTAAACCGGACACATTTTACTCTCACGGTGCGATTGGTCATAAAACGTTTTTTTACGCTAGAAACCAGAAGTTAAAAAGATGTTTTTAAAGTGAAGCATTTATAGCTTTTCCTATCAATTTATGGACAAGTGTAACTGTCACAGTCCAAACACATTTTTATATGAATAAATTTAAAACCCTGTTTTTAAAGATTATGTATTAAATTCTCTCATGCGCCTTAATGATATTGCTTTTCCAATATATATATATATATATATATATATATATATATATATATATATATATATATATATATATATAATTTTTTTTTTTTTTTTTTTTTTAAATTTTTTTTTTTTCCATTTTTTACTTTTTGCTCCACGTCGGTAAGTTTGTTTTATATATAGACGCTCTTTATATAGGCACATTATAAAGAGTAATTCTTATCGTAAGATAATTATTTTTTATTCACTAATATTGCATTTATAGTAAAAGATGCGTCCTAATGAAGACCTTTAAGTTTTCCCATTAAAAAGTTTTCTTCTTCCTTGTGTTTATATATACATAGCACAATAACGACAAAAGGGATAAAAAAAAAGAAGAGAAAAACGAAGAAAATGAAGAAAATTAATACGTTCAATTTACTGCGCATAAGCTGCAAGTATATGGAACTCAAAAAATAAATTCGAAATATAGAGAAAAAATTAAGATTAATGAAAAAAGAAGAAGAAAAATTCTCGAAATAAAAATCTCTAAAAAAACTTTATATATATATATATATATATATATATATATATATGCATAATGTAATTGTATTCTTTCGGAATTAGCTGGGTTGGAATTCTTAAGTATAAATTAGAAGTATTATTAATAAACAAGTATCGAATATTATTAAAGAGAAAAAACTAAGTTTTGATCAAACAAATACAGAGCATCATTATTGGCAACGAAGTAATCTTAGCGAAATAATAAAGTACTAACGGTCAAATATATGCGCTTCAACGTATTACTTTAAAATGATGATATAATGTTTTATGTTAATTATTTTCTAATGCACGGTCATTCGGATAAACTCATTTTGCTAATTTTATCCACTTTTAGAGTATTTTTTTTCTCCAAAAGTTCGCAATTTTTGTCAAAATTGACAAAGTTGTCTTTGCCGGTCATATCGGACAATGTAAATTTTAGACCAAAAAGATTTATTGCATACCAGCTTATGTATATATTCAACCGAGTAAATCATTCCCGAACTCGTTGTTTGTTTGGACTATTTAAGTCTCAACCAATTATTTAAAGCATCGATTGGTTTGCTCTCGAAAACCGCCATTTCGAAGCTAGAAACAGAATTTTCAAATGAAAAATAAACGGATAAAAAGTATTTAAACTTAATGGTAGCAAAATCCTAGAATCACTTGAATATTTTTGATCACAAGTAGTAAGTAACCTAATATGGCATAAATATTATCTGAAGTGAAAATAGTCTTCTTGAATGTTTCACGAAAAAATATAAAGGAATATTATATAAAGAAAAGGAATATTATATAAATATATATATAAAGAAATATTATATTTTTGAATGCTAATTTGTGTAGTTATTACCAACTTTCGAACTTTGAATTCCTCGTAAAGTCGAAAGAGCTCTAAAAAGCAAACTGAAGAGGTTAGCAAATGTTATAGTAGTTATTTTACTTGGAGGAGGGACCTGTAAATAACAGAAGAATTATCAGACATCGCAATTTTTAAGAAAAATTCGTAGAACTTTATTTTCGAAACATAGTAAAAGCAACTATTTATTCCAGTTATTGCTGTTTAAAATTTTTTCTTGAATCCATTTTTAAAGTTTTGAAAAGTTCTAATTTATTTTTTTCAATATTTACGGGAAACATTTATTTAAACGTAATTTTAACGAACATCTTTATAACATTACTTTATAAAGTGATAAGCTTTCTAAACAAATTATTTCTCACAAATCAAATTCTATTCTGATACAATTATTTTTCACGACTATAAATAAGACTATTTAACTTGGATTTTAAAATATTTCTCATAGAAGCATTAATAATATTATTTCTTTTTTCAAAAAAATGCAAATCATGATAGAATGTTAAATTTTTGAACGATATATATTTAATAAATTCAAGATAAAAAGATAAAGTACTGTAAAGATCATAGTAGAATTTATCAACTTTGGCAAATGAAAGCTGCGAGGTTTCTATACAAGTATTTTTTTCATCGAAGTAAAAATTATTTAACTTTTGAAAGCATCAAACTTTTTACTTAACATTATTGCCTGGTTTTTTAACTTGGAACTTTCTTCTTAGCTGTAATATTTATCATTTTAATTTTAACACGAAAAAAATTTCCGAAATTCAAGAATTTAATAACATTTTAAATTCAAGATAAAAAGATAAGGTACTGACAAAAATCTTATATCATAGTAGAAATCATTAACTTTGGCAAATGAAAGCTGCGAGGTTTCTATTCAAGTATTTTTTTCATCGAAGAAAAAATTATTTAACTTTTGAATGCATCAAACTTTTAACTTAGCATTAGTGCCTGGTTTTTTAACTCGGGACTTTCTTCTCAGCTGTAATATTTATCATATTAATTTTAACACTGAAGAAAATTCCAAAATTCAAGAATTTCATAACACTTTAAATTCAAGATTAAGAGATAAAGTACTGATAAAAAAACTCTTATATCATAGTAGAAATCATCAACTTTGGCAAATGAAAGCTGCGAGGTTTCTATGCAAGTATTTTTTTCATTGAAGTAAAAATTATTTACCGTTTGATTGCATCTAACTTTTAACTTAACAATAGTGCCTGGTTTTTTAAATTGGGACTTTCTTCTTAGCTTTAATATTTATCATTTTAATTTTAACACGAAAAAAATTTCCGAAATTCAAGAATTTAATAACATTTTAAATTCAAGATAAAAAGATAAGGTACTGACAAAAATCTTATATCATAGTAGAAATCATTAACTTTGGCAAATGAAAGCTGCGAGGTTTCTATTCAAGTATTTTTTTCATCGAAGAAAAAATTATTTAACTTTTGAATGCATCAAACTTTTAACTTAGCATTAGTGCCTGGTTTTTTAACTCGGGACTTTCTTCTCAGCTGTAATATTTATCATATTAATTTTAACACTGAAGAAAATTCCAAAATTCAAGAATTTCATAACACTTTAAATTCAAGATTAAGAGATAAAGTACTGATAAAAAAACTCTTATATCATAGTAGAAATCATCAACTTTGGCAAATGAAAGCTGCGAGGTTTCTATGCAAGTATTTTTTTCATTGAAGTAAAAATTATTTACCGTTTGATTGCATCTAACTTTTAACTTAACAATAGTGCCTGGTTTTTTAAATTGGGATTTCCTTCTTAGTCTTTAATTTTTTCTCTCCTTTTATTTTAACATGAAAAAAATTTCCAAAATCCAAGAATTCAATAACACTTTAAAGAGAAATTCATTGAATTTAGTAGACAAAAAAAGATGAATTGCCAGGGATATTTCAACAAATTAATTATAAACAACTTCAATAAACTCGAAGTCTATCGTATTAAATATGTAATTAATTATTTTATTAACGGGAAAGTGATTAGTAATTATATTTGAATCTATTTTTTGAAAAGGGCATGATACCTATTTGTGAAACTATTCAGAATTTTTTATAAGCATTTATTTTATTGATGAAGTAAAAGTGACAAGTATTTTTTCACCAACTCCTTGCAGTAAGTAGAAATATGAACCCATTTTGAACTGAAACTTATTCTGTCATTCAAGTTTTTTACAATTTTCTTTTTTAAATTAGGAATTACGCTGTAACTATGATAAATTACTGGTGAGTTTGTTAGAAGTCATAAAAATGAGAGTAAAATAATATTAATTGATTTATTTTAACCACCGAGTTGATATAACAAAAAATAATGTTAATTGATGCTTGGGCCCTTCTCAAAAGGTGGAAACAATAATGTTGACAACTATTTCCAAATTCGATTCATATTTATGTTGCATGTACTAACTATTCCCTTCATATGCAATATACTTTCTGTTTAAATAAAATTAACACCATATAAACTTTTTTTCACCAAATTTTAGGACATCAGATTATCTTAAGCAATACATTTATTTAGAAAATATTGGTATTGAGTCTTTTACATTCTTTGGACAATCCTATGTTTCACTCCCAAGAAAATGGCATTTTGTAAGAGAAATATTTTTCAAAAATATAAGAAAATACTTGAATATTGGAAAATTACTTTAAGAACAGATAAATACGTTGCTGGTAAAAAATACCACACTGTATGGTAATGGCATTTTTTTTTAAAAAAAATATATCCTATGATTCTGGTAAATAAAACCATAATATACGGAATTTAAACCATTAACTTGGTAGTGGTACCCTTCAATTCTGTTTTTCTTTCACATTTATAGTTCGTATTTCCACACATTTAGTAAAAAATACAAAACAAAAAAGCAAATTTGATCAAATAAATAGTTTTTATACCATGCTTTAAGGTATTATTATAAATTTACTTAAGTTTACCAAATTTACTAAATTTTATGATACATTATAAAACCATATTGTATTGTTCATTTCACTAAAATGGTTATGTTGAGTTACGCTAAAAGTTTCCGAGCTTCTTCCATAAAGCCATGATATATTTTGCCATATTCTGGTTGTTTTGATCATACTTTCTTTTGCAGTGCATTTATATTAATTTATTTTTAGTTAAAAAAAATAGTGCGGGTTCGTATGATAATTTTTTAGAATTGCATCGAAGCACAGAATTATTTTTTTTCTGAAAAAATTTCACTCGGTAGTATTACTTATCTATTATTGTCTTTTGTTAAGGATATTAACAAGTAATCGTCTTATTTAAACTTAGTCTCATTTTTATTTGTCATCGTCTAGACGCTTATTTAAAAAGTGTTTTGGTGTTACATGGCTCAATTAACATCATAAATGCTCAAAATTGCCCATTTTTTTAGAAAAATATTTTTTAAGTAATTTATGGGAAACTTTTGAAATAATATATGTTATATCATTAATAATCTATATTATATTTGAAATAATCTATGTTACATTTTTTTATTTTTTTCTAATTTTTTATGTTATTTTACAACCGGCGGTGGAAAGCAGACCTAATTTTGCGTTTTCGACTTTCAATATTTAACTCCGTAGACTTGTAATCTTGCACCCAACCTAGAAGACAATAAAGCTCCCGGCTGAAATATTAGGACAAATTAGCCTTCCTGGAGGACTTTTTTTTGATGGAATTAACCCTCATGTGCGCTACATAGAGAGTAAAAACCATTAAAACCTCTCACTGCTTTCCTGACGGCACGGTTAGCCTGGTATTGAACGTCAGCACTGTGAGCGGGAGTTCGTATCAACAAGCTACAGCTGGGATTCGAACCTGGGACACCTCATTGGGAGGCAAACATGCTATACCATTGAGCGACAGCGGCTCAATCAATTTTAATTGCTGTCACTGTATAGAATTATAAATTATTAAATTAGAAAGAAGAAATTATTTTTTCTTGGAATCATAAATTATTAAATTCAAACTTAATTGTTGTTAGAATTTAAAGATCCGGGTTATGCGCCTACCTTTTAAAAACTGCTCATTAACATTTAAAAATCATTTAAAGACACGTGTTCTGCGACTGCACTAAACTAAAATAAGAGTAACTACTGAATAAAGGGCTTACTTCTAACAGGGCTCATATGTGGCGAAACCACTGCTATCACAAATAAGTAAAAAAAATTGACCCGTGCCCTTTCTGAAATAACCTGTTCATTTAATAAATAAGGAAAAAAATTGTAACAAATATAAGAAAAGCCTGCTAAAATCCCTTAGAAAATCTAAATCTGTCATTCAACTTGTAAGAGGCAGGTGACGATAAGTGCATTATGTTCTTTTAAAGGAAACTAGGATGATTCATAGTATGTAAAGGAAGTTGCATTGTATTGGTGGGATTGTCATTATTAAGAATTTGAAATTAAGAAAATTTACTCCAGCTCTTAAAATTTATAAGCGAATGCCGAATGTTCGCTTTTAACAATTAATAATAAATTTCAAAATCTGCATTAATGTTGTCTTACAGACTTTCTCAAATAATAAATGAGGCTGGAAATTTCAGCAAATAAAATCCCATTAGAAAAAAAATCTTTAAGAAATTTTTTAATAAAAAATTTTATGAAAATATTTATAGCTTGCTAAAGTTTAATAATAAGATCGTTTAAAAAATAAATAATTAACTGATGACGTTTTCAACTACAAAAGCTTGATATTCATCACGTTTCAAACTTTATTTCATTACGTATGCAGAAATAAACTCCGTAATATGCTTCTATGATGCGGCAATTGTATGAAAATTTTGCGAATAATTTGTGCATAATTTTGCCAGCAATATTATCAATTTTCGAAACACTATCTGTTTCTTTACTATGGTCATAAAGAACAAAATATACCATTTAAAAATAATAGAAACATTTTTATAATAACTGTGAGAATACTGAATATAATTTATTAAAATATAGTTATTTTAGTCTAATAGTTGGTAACTCTCTTTACTATGGTCATAAAGAATAAAATATACTATTGAAAAATAATAGAAATATTTTTAAAATAACTGTGAGAATATTGATAATAATTTATTAAAATATAGTTATTTTAGTCTAATAGTTGGTAACTCTCTTTACTATGGTCATAAAGAACAAAATATACTATTTGAAAATAATAGAAACATTTTTATAATAACTGTGAGAATACTGATTATAATTTATTAAAATATAGTTATTTTAGTCTAATAGTTGGTAACACTTTTTACCAGTTTGTACATTACTGCAATCTATGGAGACACAATTTTTACTTTTGACAAACGTTATTTATTATTTACAAAATGACTGCAATGATCACTGGTACATTGATATTTTATTTTTCATCAAACTTTTTTCTTAATTTATTTATTCGCTTTGTAAAGAATAAAGTAATCATAGTAACTTTGCTATTAAAAATGCAAACTCGCTCTTAAATCTAAAAATAAAAATAAATTAAAATGTACACCTATAAATTAAGCAAATTAAGCAAACACGTGAAAAAATCTCAAAAACTGACCTTGTTTAAGAAATATTTTTAAAAAGAAGCTAACAGTCGTCATAGTAACGGAAAATATGAATGACGAAAATAAATGCTCCTTGGCAAGCTTAGGCTTATAAATCTGTTAGACTCTTCACACGTTCTGGAATGTTTACTAGTAGTTTTATTTTGATATTACATTTTGTAAAAATGGCACGTTATATACACTGTCATAAGCAACGTTGAACCATAATGTTGATATTTTAAACCCTAATATGGGGAAAATTTATTACAAATTAAATACGATGATAAATCATAATATGTTTTCGTTTAAGTTGAATCATAGTTTAAGCGTAGTCTAGTTTAAGTACAAAAATATGGTTCAACTTAGGGGTTCAATGATATTCAGGTTGCTGCTTATTAATATGATAATATGGCAACCTGAAAACCCCCTCCAGAAGATTTCTATTAAAGTACTTATCAGATTGATGCACTCTTCATGTCTCGAAGTGTCCGTATTTCTACTCACTGTAACCATAGTCCCGTGACTCTGCTTCCGTTCACCATAACTGTAGTTCTATTACCCTATTTCCGTTAGCCATAACCATAGTCCTGTAACCCAGTTTCCGTTCACCATAACCATAGTCCCGCGATCCTGTTTCCGTTCATTATAATCATAGTCCTGTGACCCTATTTCCATTCTCCATAACCATAGTCCCGTGACCAGGTTTCCGTTCACCATAACCACAGACCCGTGACAAAATTTCCGCTTACCGTAAGCATAGCCCCATGACCCTGTTTCCGTGCATCATAACCATGCATCCGTTCACCATAACTATAGACCCCATGGAAATGTTTCCGGGTTATATTGAACCATATTTCCGAGTGATGTGGACCATAGTATCATGCAATAAAGTATGATAACATGTTAAAACTTTGCCCTATATTTAGGCTTCAGTACATTTGAACAATAATCTTGTGAAATCATGATCGAAAATTTCCAACGTCGTAATATTTATTATCAATAGCTCTTTTGTTTTCACGAAAGTAAAATATTTTCTTTTATAATGATCATAAAAGGAAGAACACAACCAAATAATAATAGGAATAAAATTCCTTACATTTATATTTGTACAAAAATTATTGATTTTTTAGATAATGATCTTCTGTTATTAGTTTAGATAATGATGTTGGACATATTTAATTACGAATATCTTCTTAGATTTCAAAAACATTATATAAATTAGGTAGCCCATTAAAGTTATGTTAGCGAAACAAAAGCTAGAAACATTGATTACTATTGAATTATTTCTAAATTTATTTTGGTGCTCCGGATCTGATTATTGATATTGATATATATTATCCATAATGATAATTGAAAAAAATTTTTAAAGAAGGTTACTTTTTAAATTATACCTGTAAGATCAGATTATAACGTAATTTATAATCTCATTAAAAGCATTCAATGAAGAACTTCATTTCAAGAAATATAGATATTAATCAGTTTGTATTAGGTCCTTAATCATCAAATTATTGTCATTTCAATAGAAACAAAGATCCTAAATAGCTCTTTTCAGACTGTAAGTTTACTTTTTTATGTTTGATTTATATTTAAATAAACAATGCATTAGAAGAAATCGACTGGTTTTGGTTTCAATAAAACTCTTACCGTGTTCTACTGATTAGATCTAAATCGTTTTTAAATTCAACAGATCAAAGCATTTTGAATTAAAATACTCGATTTTCCATAATTCATAATTACTGTTATTAGTTCTATCGATTTTGGTTAGCATTTCTTCATTTCAGGACTAAACAAACACTTAGAAAGCAATCTAGACAGCAATCTCCAAGTTCATGCTACTTCATTGACACCTCCACCCTTACTTAATTCAAGCAGTGAAAACTTGAGGCAAATTAATGACTCTATATTGAATTTAAACCTAAACTTTTAACAAATGATCTGCTTTTCCTCAGAAATTCTGTACTTAAATATCTTGGAACTGACAAATTATGGTGGTTTTGTTACAAAATAACCGAGTACAGACGTATGAGTATCAATTAGCCATTCCAAAACATCGTTTCTTCGCTCGAGTTTTGGCTTTCGTTTTTATTGTTTTCTAAAAGTGTAGAAATCGAAGAATTTATAATAATAATAAAAACAAAAATAATTTTGCACCGTGGTAAACCTAGTGGATGGAGAATCGGATTACAATCCAAAGATATCGGGATCGATAGTTAACTTCTCTAAAATCCACCGAGTATACATTCGGTGGGTCTTAGAGTCTAATCACGTATATCGCATATGCGATATACGTGCTCCTAAAATATGTAAAATCAAAAGTTGTGAGCTCTTTTCCTGAGCAGTACCATGGGTACAGGGGTCTGGAGAAAATTCCCTTCCCTTTCATATTTATGTCATAATTGAGGAAATGGCATAACAAATCAGTGGTGCTGCCATCTATCCGTGGGTTTCTGAGTCAAGACATACTTTCACCCTTGCAGTGTTCTCTTGTCAAACGAAAGGAGCACTTTCCCGGTTAAATTAGCAAAAAAAACCAATGGCTGGAAAGCTTAGATTGTTCAACTGCAAATCGAAACAACACAATAATAATGATAAAAAGATAATTATGAAATAACATAAATGTTACATTAAATTACGCAATTTAAACTATAAACGCAAATGGAAAAAAAATAATCTCTATTTCTTATTTATCAGTTTAAGGAACAAACTTTGTTCTAATGTTATCCGCTTTTACTCCGAGTTATGGTGAACTAATATGTTTTCAACAAATTCAAAATAAGCTGCTATTTATTTATATAAGAAGGTTGTTTTTATAATGACAGCCCATAACATTTATTTTAAGAATCATGGTTTGAAATGAAGTAAAAAAATGGATTACAAATTAACTAGGGTCCCAAATAAGCGTTTAAAGGTGAAAAAAATGTTACCTAATTCGGACAAATCACCATTAAGAAAAACTTATTTTCTAAACTTCCTGTATATTTAGAAGGAATTCATAAAATTAAATATGTAGGAAATTTCACACTAATTTATATACTCACTGGCATGTGTATCCCAGTAATCATATAAGATTAATTTATAACTTTACTTAAAAATATATTATATTATATTATATTATATTATATTATATTATATTATATTATATTATATTATATTATACTATACTATACTATACTATACTATACTATACTATACTATACTATATTATATTATATTATATTATATTATATTATACTATATTATATTATATTATATTATATTATATTATATTATATTATATTATATTATATTATATTATATTATATTATATTATATTATATTATATTATATTATATTATATTATATTATATTTATAACTGATTTTAAACGTAAAAAGATGTCTTTTTATTTTAAAGATTGAATTATAGGAATGGAAAGAAACTGGACTTAAATAATTAAGGATGGGAAAAAAATTGCTATAATTATTATTTCCTTTTTGTGCAAATTATTTTGAAATAATTTTTTTCTTTATAGATATGTTATAATTATACATAGTACTCGCGAATTGGAATAGATTGAAATAAATTTGGAATTTGAGCCAGTTTCGACTCTTTTTGCGCGATTAAAACTACGTTGCGAACTCCAAGCAATTTAAATTCTGTCAAACATAATATGAATGAGAAAAAAACTTAATTAAAGTTGTTGCATTTTAAGACATTTACTCTCCCTCAGTGCAGTTTTTTAATTACAGGTTTCAATTCCTCTCAAAAGCATTTTACTTAAAGAAAGCATCGTTTATAATCTTTTTCCTGCTAATCCTTTCTATCTGCTGAGTATTCGATACTATGCTATAAATTACATTAGAGAACATCCAATTATAAAATTCGTTTATCCAAAGATAATTCCATGGAAAAAATAACTTTAGTTAATATTTGTTAGTTTTTATTATTTTATTTAATAATATTCTGAAAATTTTGAAATGCAAGGTATAAAATTTTTTACATCATTTGAAGAATGCAATTTTACATGGAAAAGTACAAACTTTGTCTGGTCAAACAGTATTATAAACACTGAATTATAAACAAATGAATTTTTCAGAATGCGATTTCTATGGAATTATTCGACAGATCATTAGTGAATAAAGCAATAAAAAAAATATTCATTAAAAGTTTTTTTTGCATGGAATCTTTGGATAAACGGATTTCATAATAGTGTAAAAAAATTCTCAATCCGCTTAAAAAGTTCTTAAAATATAGCGAAATGCGGAAAATATAAAATTAACATTAAGTAGTTCAAACTTTATACTGCGCTCTCCTAACCAAACTATTGGGACCTTATTTCCGTCCCGCAGTGGACTGATCGTTAAGAAACGGTTCCCAGCAGATCACCGAAGTCAAGCATCACTGGCTGCGGTCAGTGTGCGGGTGGGTGACCCACTTGGATCAGTCTGCGGAGGGACCGAGGGTGTGCGGTATTGGTCCTCGTTAAACTGTGCTACCGTAAAGTGCTCGACTTCGCGTGCAGGTCGTTGGGCTACCGAAGCGGGGGTGCCATCCCCTCCGCAGAGGATCAAAATTGTGATGGCATGTCTTCGGATCATCCTCCGGGATGTTTCCCAGACCGTCGCCAATAGCCCATTGTGCAGCTCTAGTGCGACGTAAATTAACAACAACAACCTTATTTCCCAGTTTGCTACTACTCCCTATATTTTGGAGGTCAGCTGACGTACAAAAGGTATGTTTATTCAGAGAAAGTGCGTTTTGTGTCTGATTGCGTACCTTAAAATATCGCCTGCACTAATAATTGCACATTTGAGGTCTCCCCCCTGAACCATTAGGATTGAATCCTAGAACGTGTAGATTCAATCATTAGATCAAAAGATATTTAGGGTGGTCCGTTTTTTATCAGGCCGGGATTGCCTAGCTGGTAGGGCTTTGGGCCTATGTCCAAGAGGTCGTGAGTTCGATCACCGCTGGCCAAAGACTCCCCGTGTGCAAAATGCTGGCCGGTGCACGCTAAATCTGCCGGGGTCACTAAATTCTCCAAGTTCCCATTACAAATCAATACCTCTGGGGGTACTGGATCGGAGATTGATCGTTCCTTGGTTCAGAACAAAATTACGATCTGTGGATGGATGGATGATGAGTGAATGTGTTCTCCCTGTGAAACGGTATGTGACGTATGCATGTTGTGCCCGGATAATCCTTAAGGATGTTTTCCAGACCGACAGCTACAAAAACAGACACACCATTCATTGCATCTGATTGTCGAATAAAATTATTTCTGGTTTTATATCATTCTTTCTTTCACTTTTATTTGGTTTAATATCATTCTTCTATTATTGACTCTAAAAGAAGAAATTCAGCATGCTATAATACTGAATGCTGAATAAAATATTTTTATTCTATCATAATCCTCGCTTGCATCGGCAAATGTCGACATATAATATGCACTAATAATAATTGCTTAATAATTCTTTCTATTAAATATCATTATTTCTCCCTTACATCAGCAATTTCATATTTTACTCTTTTACATCTTTTTATTAGTCTGTGCCAAATCAGTATGTGCCAAATCAGTATGTGCCAAATCAGTATGGGCCAAATGTCAATATTTGCCGGTGTGTAAGTACGAAATATGGAAACTCAACAAATTTCACAAGTTTATTTTCTGAAGGTTGACATTCACGATAAAATGACCCCAACCTTCTTTTTCAGTATTAAAAAAGAAATTCAGTAACTTTTACGATAATTTATATACAAAACATTAAAACAGTCGACTTAAAGACATTAAAAAAATAAAATGCATCTTATGTAAAAAATAAAATGCATCTCAAGAAAATGTATCTTCCATCAGTATATGCCAAATGTCAATATTTGCCGGTGTGTAAGTACGAAATATGGAAATTCAACAAATTTCACAAGTTTATTTCCTGAAGGTTGACATTCACGATAAACTGCCCCCAAATCTCCTTTTCAATTATGAAAAAAAAATCCAGTGACTTTCAAGATAATTTATATACAAAACATTAAAACAGTTGACTTGAAGACGTTAAAAAAATAAAATTCATCTGAAGAAAATGCATCCTATTTAGGTCTTCCACTTTTCAACAACAATTCAACAATCAATGAACAACAATGAAAATTCAACAATTCTTCAAATTCTTTAAGCGTTAAAGTGAAATTTTTAAAACAAGGAAATTTGTACCATTTTACTACAACTACAATGAATGTACCAGTTTACTACAACTACAATGAATGTACCAGTTTACTACAACTACAATGAATGTACCAGTTTACTACAACTACAATGAATGTACCAGTTTACTACAACTACAATGAATGTTCCAGTTTACTACAACTACAATGAATGTACCAGTTTACTACAACTACAATGAATTTGTGAAATCCGAGGTAACTCTGGACAAATATTTTTAAAATAGCATAACGCTGCTCACAACAGGAAAATTTTTTATTTTGAAATAAATTCCCAATGGTATCTTCATTTAATTATTTTTATTATTTTGTTAGAATAGATAATAGAATAGTGTTTTTAACGTATTTCATTAATTTGATAATTCTCTAAAGTAGCTTCCAGTATTTGAGAATATCAAAATAAATTGAAAGCAGAAACGCAGTAACTTCAGATTTAGTATGCTGAAAGCAAATTTTATTCAATATTAAAAATAAAATTCTGTTTTTAAATTTTCAGTTCAAGGTTGTTTTAAACTAGTAATTCTCATTTATTACTAATTTCGCCACTTGCTATCATATCAGCCGAAGAAATTTTAATTTTTAATATTTTATCTTTTCTTAACCTTCAGATGGTCGTACGTCATGAAATAAAATTAATACAATTTTAGTGCGTAAAAGTGGAGGGTGTAACTTTCACTTCCAAGGTTGCTAAAAGATTCAAGTCAAATGAATCGAACAAAATTTTCTAAAATAATCAATTTATTTTGCAGGAATTGAACACTCATTATCAATTCTAACGGTAGAAATAAATTAAAAAGACGATGGACGAAGCATAGCAATTTGAAATCACGTCATTCATTCTAGGTATTAAATAGTTGGCATCTTTTCAAAGGAAGCATAATGTTTCTGGTTTTTATCAATTATATTACTCGAATAAAACTGAGACAAAGCAATATTAACTATACAGAAGTTGCTGTATTTTTTGAGACACAGCGGCAAAAGTCAACATTCAGCTTGCACTGATAATGAAGCTGAATAAAATATTTCGTGTTAAATTTCATTATTCTTCGCTTACACCGGCAAAATCCTGAATTAAGCATTCCTTAATAATGAATTTTGAATAAAATAATTTCTGCTATTTATCATTGTTTCTTGCTTACACCGGTGAATATCGACATTCAGCTTGCAGTGATAATGAAGCTGAATAAAATATTTCGTGTTAAATTTCATTATTCTTCGCTTACACCAACATATATCTACATTCAGTATACATTATAAACGAATGTTGAACTAATATATAATTAAATATATTTTAATATTTATGTTGTACAAAAAAGTCATTATCGCTCTAAGTGACTTTTGATATAATCATTGGATTTTCATCAAATAAAATTTACATTGGCAAAAGTCGATATTCAATATAAACTAAAAATAAATATTGAATAAAATATTCCGCGTTAAATTTCATTATTTCTCGCTTACACCGGCAAAATCCTGAATTAAGCATTCCTTAATAATGAATTTTGAATAAAATAATTTCTGTTATTTATATTATTTCTTGCTTACACCGGCAAATGTCGACATTCAGCTTGCACTCATAATGAAGTAGAATAAAATATTTTGTGTTAAATTTCATTATTCTTCGCTTACACCAGCTTCCACATTCAGCATACATTATAAAAGAATGTTGAATTAAGTAATTCTTATTATTTTTCGATATTTCTTGTTTTCACCAGCAAATGCCGACATTGAGCCTGCACTAATAATGGAGTTGAATAAAATATTTCGTATTAAGTTTTGTTATTGCTTGCTTACACCAGTATAGTCTACATTCAGCATACATTATTAATAAATGTTGAATTAAATTATCTTTGTTAGTTATCATTATTTCTGGCTTATGCCGTCTACGCGCAAATGATCAATGTTGAATAAAATAATTTCTATTAATTATCAATAATACTCGCTTACACCGGCAAATATTGACATATAGCATACACTGATAATGAATGAAGTATTTTTTTTGGTGGTGAGTATCATTTGCTGAACGCACAAGTACTATCACGACATTTAAAGTTACATTGGTATTTCTAAGCATTTTCATGTTGTTTAACTTGTTAATTTTTATTTAACTTGTTAATTTTTATCTCAATCTCAGAAGAAACAATGCAAAAAAATTGGTGCAAAGTAGTTGCCACCATTTTTAATGTTGAGGTAAATTAAATTTTTAATTAATAAATAAAATAATATAATTTTTATTAATTATCAATAATACTCGCATAAAATAATTTTTATTAATTAGCAATAATACTAGCTTACACCGGCAAATGTTGACATATAGCATACACTGATAATGAATGAAATATTTTTTTGGTGGTGAGTATCATTATTTTCCATTTGCTGAACGCACAAGTACTATCATGACATAATAAGGTACATTGGTACTTCTAAGCATTTTCATGTTATTTAATTTGTTAATTTTTATTTAACTTGTTAATTTTTATTTCAATCTCAGAAGAAACAATTCAAAAAAATTGGTGCAAAGTAGTTGCCACCGTTTTTTATGTTGAGGTAAATTAAATTTTTAATTAATAAATAAAATAATATAATTTTTATTAATTATCAATAATACTCGCATAAAATAATTTTTATTAATTAGCAATAATACTCGCTTACACCGGCAAATGTTGACATATAGCATGCACTGATAATGAATGAAATATTTTTTTGGTGGTGAGTATCATTATTTTCCATTTGCTGAACGCACAAGTACTATCATGACATAATAAGGTACATTGGTATTTCTAAGCATTTTCATGTTATTTAACTTGTTAATTTTTATTTAACTTGTTAATTTTTATTTAACTTGTTAATTTTTATTTCAATCTCATAAGAAACAATGCAAAAAAATTGGTGCAAAGTAGTTGCCACCATCTTGAATGTTGAGGTAAATTAAATTATTTTACAGTGCTTGTAGTCACATTTTTTTATTACATAAAATTGATATAATAACAATTGTTTGAAAGAATTAGGGCGAATGAAATGAAATATAAATATGCTTGTTTTTAAACGAGATGTCTTTGCAACGAAGTCATTGAATTGATTCTAATGTGCAGGAAAATATGCTTTATCAGTAAACATTCAAAAAAGAAATAAATAAATAAAACTATAACAGCAAAAAAGTAAATAAAAATTTGACTTCACGCATTCTAAGAAGAAATTAGTGTACCTCAATATCAAAAGAGGTGGCAACTATACACCAGGATCTTTTTACTGTGGTGTTTACAGTAATAAATGTGCGTATTCATTAAATCATTTTGTGAGCCTAACTCTTGCGATGGAAATCGTTATTCTTAAATTATGCTCTTACTACATAAGAAAATCATGAGATATAAATACGTCCAATGGTTAGTTTTACCATAATATGAGTGCCTTTAAAAATTAGCCGTTCTATTTATCGCCAAATAATATAAATCACTTAACCTACACTTCATTAACCTTGGCTTGATAAATAGCCATTTAATTGCTCTATCCATGTAATGAGTGGCAATTACCTTTAACTCTTGCTTTTGACTTTTAATTCGAATTTTAATGAAAGAGGCTGTGGAAGGACTATGAATTTTGTGAGTGTGTGAAAAAATATGAGTTTTTATCTATTTATTTTATAAAGAAATTTTCTTAAACAGTTTTAAGGAACCTAAAAATACACCTCCGAATTCTACCACAGAAGAACACTATTAAAAACACTAAACTAGCAATTTTTATATTAATAATAATTAAGAATTATATTAAGTATTCTTAAAAATATTAACTATTAATAAAAAATATTAATAAACAATAATATTAATTATAATATTGAAAATCTATATTTAATAAGAGCGTAAGAAAATTCTTAAATGCTTGAAAAATTATTTTAAGGATATATAAATAAGTTTAAAATGCTTATTCTAATCTATTTCCTGTTAAAATGATGTCACGGTTTTGTATGTTACTTTTTTGGGCATGTCTCAAAACAATGAATTTCTTTCTCTAAAAATCTTTCCAACAGTAATATATAACCGATCTACTGCTGACATTTATTAAGCATATTATCAAGTAATCGTCGTATTTAAACTTACATTCTTATTTTTATTAGTGAACGTCTGGAATAGCACTATTAAAAAAATGTTTTTTTGATACAGTTAACATCTAGTCCAAAATTGACCCTTTTTGTTGAAAAGAAAATTTTTTTTAGGTATTTATAGAAAACATTTGCAATAATTTTGGTTAAATCCTCGCAATCGACAGCACTATAAATGTACTCTAAAATTTTGACTGTGAATTAAGTTTGATCTTGTTTGAATTTGAAGTTTAGATCTGTATAATGTTCCTAACTTTTGAGAACTGTCCAAATGGATGAATATTCAACTATAAGATAAACACTTAAAATAAGGTTTTTAAGGCGTAGTTATCCAATGGTAGAAGGTACAACACATTGCAGTTCAATGTACATACAATGCGCAAAATAAAAACGAACCACCCTGTATAACTTTTGATCTAATTATTAGATCTTTACGTTCTGGGACTCATTCTTAATGGTGAGTGAGAATGACCTCACATGTGCTAATTAATTAGCTCGGATGATATTTTAAGTCACGAAATCAGAGATAAAAAGCGTACTTTCTCTGAATAAGCATATTTTTATTTAACGGATTAAGATTTCTGACCCTCAAAATAAAGGGGGTAACCGCTATCTGGAAAATATGGTCCTAATAGTTTGATCAGGAGAGCCGTCAAAAGTTTGGACCCCTTAATGTTAATTTTACTTTTTGCTTATTTTGATACGCCTCGAAAACTTTTTAAGTGAATTGAAAACTTTTTGCACGAAATTATAAAATTCGTTCATCCAAAGATCCATGAAAAATATAACTTTTAGTACATATTTTTAATTTTTTTCTAAATTTTATTTAATAATAGCCGAAAAAATTTTGAATAGTAAGGTATACAATTTTTCGCATCACTTTAAAGAACGTAATTTTATGTGGCAAAATTCAAATTGAATAAAATCGGTCGAATAGTTCCTGAGAAATCGAATTTTAAAGAAATCGTATTCTTTGAATTCGAGCCATTAATCTCAGGTCCTAGAACGTGAAGATCAGATCATTAGATCAAAAGTTATACAGGGTGGTCCATTTTTTTTTTTTGCGAAAATTTAATATGCACTTTGGATCAATTTTTCATAATTTAAACATTTTTTAATTAAAGTGTTTGAGAGTATTTCTTCCTTACTTCCCAAAAAAATATAGTAATAGACTAACGTATAATATATTTCTCACAAAAATTTTAAGTTACTTGAGTTATTGCATTCCTCATAAAAAAAAAAGTAAAATTTGGTCAGAGGCAATAGTTTCCAAACCACGGGCCGTTATCCCCAACGACATCCTTCCGTTATCCTTCTGGAAGACAAATATTGGTCGAGTATAAGCTAAGATAAATCAAAAGCCATTTTCTTATATAGTATTTTTTACTAATCACCGCCAGTATATATAGATAGCTTCTTAACTATATTTTTTACAAAACTAGTGGTCTGTACAACTAAGAATGTCGTGTCTGAAGTACACTCTCTTTCCTATAGTTAAGAAAGTGACCTAACTTAGACTGACCTAACTAACCTAACCTAGTTAAGATATTGGCCTTTCTTTCTCCTGAAGACATTTTTTTCAGTTTTTAAATATAAAACCGTCATAAGAAAGTTTGAAATAATTTATTTTCCACCATCATCCTTTATATCTTGCTTCGAAACATAAAAAGATAGTGCTTCGAACAATTTTCTAAAAAACAGAAATAAGATAGGTTTTTTTTCCATTTTTATTTATTTATGCATTTTTTATTTATTTATTTATTTAATTTTTTTTTTTTGAAAAGAAAAGGAAAACAAACTCAATCCTAGAAGACATTCAAATCAAGTTATAGGGAACTGTAACCGGCTTAAGAATGGGAAAAAAAAAGAAAAAAGCTGATGAAAAATATTTCTTTTTTTTTTTCAGTATCTTTTTTATATCTAGCGCAAGTTTTGAGATGCAAATTCTACACTAAGAAATTAGTACGGTAAAAAATACCTGAATATGGTAAAATGTAGATGTTTCCGGCTTCATGGTAATACCAAACAATTCAGTAATTTTTATAGAAGTGCTCTGATAATTATTTTAATAAAATTAACAAAAAAAATATGCTTTCATAATATGTGATAAAATTTGGTTATACCAACTAAAACCTAACTGAACCTGCTAAAACGAATTATTCGGCTATATTTAACTTTTAGGTTTGCATTGCTAAATAAGCGATAATAGGAATTATAATTTTGAAAACCAAAATTTCCGATAAACCGTTACCATATAAAAGGAAAAAATTCCAATTGAATGGTTTAAATAGCAAATTCAAATAATAAATTAGGAAGTCCAAATTTACAAATCTTCTTAATGCCTTGTTCTTTTAAATTTACAATTTTGTATAAATTTTTTCAAATTTGTGGATTATTACGAAACGAATATTATTTTGATAACTGCCAGGGAAGTTTCCTTAATTATTTAAAAAATTTATTCCTAAAGAACTCACTTTCAAAACATGCCACATAAAGACACATAGTATTTTTGATTTAATATTTATGATATAAAATTAATAAATAATGAAGTACAGTAAATTGCCAGGAGTTATGCCAGAAAAGTCCAGAAAATTGGTTATTACGTTTAACTACATAATATAACTTAATAATGCTTTACGTATCGTGATGCAAACTCATCAATTTTTATCACGGATCTTTCTCACGGTTGTTGTTGTTGTAGTTAATTTACATCGCACTAGAGCTTCACAATGGGCTATGGGCGACTGTTTGGGAAGCATCCCTGAGGATGATCCGAAGACAAGCCATCACAATTTTGATCCTCTGCAGAGGGGATGGTACCCCGCTTAGGTAGCCCAACGACCTGCACGCGAAGTCGAGCACTTTACGGTAGAACAGTTTAACGAGGACAAATACCGCTCACCCTCGGTTCCTACGCAGACTAATCCAAGTGGTCACCCACCCGCACACTGACCGCAGCCAGTGCTGCTCGACTTCGGTGATGTGCTGGGAACCGTGTCTTAATGATCAGTCCACAGCGGGACTCTTTCTTATAGTGCATTTGATATTTTCACGAGTATAGTAGAAAATTACACATTTTATGTGTATGATTGATTTTTATGCGTTTTAAGCATTTTAAATTTGAACTGGATGGAAAACTCAATCGCAACTTTCAATGATCACAACAGGGAAATCACTGTTACCTTTATCATATGGAATGTATGTATAATATGTATAGCATAGAATGTATGTATGGTATGTATAGCATAGAATATATAGCATGTATTCTATGCTGTACATGTCCTGCATTCTATGCAGTAGTTACTCAATGTCATATTTGTAATATGTTAATCCGACCACGCGTCAGGATTTTAATGTCTTTTTCACACAAGTCTTAACTACGATAACTACGAGTTTCACACAAATCTTAACTACGATACAGATAACTGAGTGCCATCAATTTCCAAACGTATTTTATCGCAGATAAAACAAAAAGTTAAATTTGTAGTTTTTGACATAAAACGATAGTAAATACTTTCGAGAATAGTTTCATTCTTTTATTCCTAGTCAATGAAACTTTAATCAATATATTTAATATCGAAACTTAGCTTACTTTTATGACTAGCAAAGGTATATAGCCTTTTAATGATAATTGAACTAACAGTCAGCGTCTAGACAGTTTATTAAATCTAAGGCTTTATATAATAACTAAAATATAAAGAAAATTAACGGAGCACTATCTAAATAGTCTTTGTGCATGTCCTCATATTTTCAGAGCTTTAATATCTCCATTACGAATTACAATACTTAAGTTCATTTGCTATATTTTCAGCATTTAAATTAATCTAAGGTTTCAAATGTCTTTTCTACTGGATATTTATCGTAACTTAAGGATGTTGTAGTTCATTTGCTTCGCACTAGAGCTGCACAATGGGTTATTGGCGACGGTTTGGGAAACATCCCTGAGGATGATCAGGAGACATGCCATCGCAATTTTTATCCTCTGCAGAGGGGATAGCACCCCCGCTTTGGTAGCCCGACGACCTGCACGCGAAGTTGAGCACTTTACGGTAGAACAGTTTAATGAGGACCAATACCGCTCACCCTCGGTTCCTACGCAGACTAATCCAAGTGGTCACCCACCCTCACACTGACCGTAGCCAGTGATGTTTGACTTCGGTGATCTGCTGGGAACCGTGTCCAAACGACCAGTCCACTGCGGGACCATAACCTAAGGACTAATAATTACTTTCAAGAATTATTTGCTTAGAAATCCTCAAACATGCGATCTTTAAAAACCGAAATTTTATCATTTGTTGAAATAAGCAAATTAATATCATGAACTGTAGATTGAGAATAGAACATACAATTTTGAATTAAATATTTAAAAGAAAACAGAAGCCGCGTATAAAATATTTCACTCAAACCACTTTACTAAACAAAGTACCATGAAGTCCGTCAAAAAGAAGAAAGAAAAAAAAAACTAGAGAAAAATGCTAATAGCAAACTAATTATTATTCTGGTCCTTAACTTAACAATTTCCACCATATTGAGCAGCATGGTACTTCACTTTCTATGTGCAATTCCACGTATACATCGGCAAGAATTATTTTAGTGTCTTTCTTTCTTAGTGTTTCCATATTTGAAATCAACTTAATCATATTTAAATTGATAATTATGATTCATATTTTTATTATTTATTATAATCACACCTAGGGGGAATTAAGCATAAAATAATTCTGGCCGGCAAGGGTTAAGAATAATGGGAAGAGCAGAAATTGTATAACAAATTATTAATGTGTGTTTTAAAATGTGTATAAGTATTTTAGCAAACAATTATATAAGTTATATAAATTTTAATATTTAGAGAAAAATTCTTATATTTTTTTAAATTATCATTGTAAAGTTTCTTAAAAAACAAAATTGTTTTAAAATAATTAAGAAAAGAAATGTTTTAAATTTTTTTTTCAAAGGAAAATGGGGCTTAAAATCGATACTACACTTCTGCATTTATAAATTTAGCTTACATCACGCGGTAAAATTCGACATAAAGTAGTAAAGATACTAAAAAGCTTTATGTGAACTACAGAGAATTCTAAAAAGTAATAAAGTCATAAAATCTCGATTATTTGTAATATTAAAGTCACGAATGATTAAATTTACGCAAGAATTAATAAACCAGTTTGAAAGTATTGATAAAACAATCAACAATTGATGTTTTTGAGTAAAACATTTTATGATCTAAATACATCTCATAAATACTTACCTGAAGATAGCTCAATTAGAATAAAATACAAGATTTTTTCTTTCAGTGTTGTTACAAAAACCTGTTTACTTAAAGATGAATCTTTATTCATTGAATATTCTCAAGGACTTTTAATCCTAAAGCACAGCCGATTGCAAAAAACTATATAATTCTGAAGGTAGAAAATATATATGTGATTTTGCGTCAACTTTGATGCCTTATCAATAATTATTAATGGTTATAATTTTTGAATTATGCTTATAATTATTTTCATTTTATGTATAATTACTTTTATAATAATATATTTTGAAACTGATATAATTATTTAAAACTACTATTATTTTATAATTAATTCATAGTTTTTAATTTGTAGTTATAAATATTAATTTGTATATATAATTATTAAAACTTTAATATTGCTCACACTAAAAATTGTTGTTAATAAATAAAAGTTGTGTAAGAAATAAACTAAAATGAATTTAGAATATCTGTAATTATAATAATTATTTAGAACTATTTATATTATTTATCTAATTATTAATTTGTAATTATAATCATTAAAGCTATAATTTTGCTCACAAGAAAGGTAGTGGTTGATAAATAATTTATGCAAAAACGAATTCCGAATGAATTAAGAATATTTATAATTATTGAAATTATTACTTTATATTTATAAATACACATAATTATCTCATGTATTTATAAGAGTTCAAACCATAATTTTACTCAAACTAAAAGTGAATAAATTATGCAAAAATATTCAAAAGGAATTTAAAATAATATAATAATTATATTGTTTTATTTTAGTGCATAATTATTATAATTACTAGTTTATTATTATCATAATTATTAAAATTATCATTAGTACTTATATTTATGCAATTTTTTTCTCCAATGCCCACCTGGATAATAACCTAGGTCACTAGGTCATGCAGACACCTGAAGGGCAGATTTGTTGGCCACTCTTTCAGGGGGCAGGTGGGCCAACGTTGCTCTTACAGTAAGGATAGATAATACAGAGAAGGAAAGACCATCCATGCCCTGGCCGGGATTCGAACCCAGAACCTTTCTGATGCAAGGCTAGTTCCCTAACCCCTACACAGGCCGGTCGGCATGTTTATGTAATTATGATTTCTTGTTTGCATTTTGTATAATTATAACTTCGTTCACTCTAGAAATAATGACTAATATCAGTTAAGAAAGTAAAAAAAATTCAAAATAAATTCAAATAACCTGCTAATAACATTCTAAGAACATGCAAAATAATTCGAAACACGTATTTGGTAATTAACTTTTGAAATGTATTTAATAAAAATATTTATCAAATTATGTTTAAAATACAAACTTATTGTTTTCAGGTCCCGCAGTGGACTGATAGTTAAGACACGGTTCCCAGCAGATCACCGCAGTCAAGCATCACTGGCTGCTGTCAGTGTGCGGGTGGGTGACCACGTGGATCAGTCTGCGCTGTTACCGAGGGTGTGCGGTATTGGTCCTCGTTAAACTGTTCCACCGTTAAGTGCTCGACTTCGCGTGCAGGTCATCGGGCTACCGAAGCTGGGGTGCCATCCCCTCTGCAGAGAATCAAAATTGTGATGGCATGGCTTCGAATCATCCTCAGGGATGTTTCCAATAGCCCATTGTGCAGCTCTAGTACGACGTAAATGAACTATAGCTATAACTATATTGTTTTCAGAAAATAATAAAATATATCTGCAGAATATAGTTAAATGATAACAGTTTAATTCAATTATTATGTTTGTGGTGTAATCAACATACTGGGTTCAAGTATCAAAGTTACACGAATCTGTAAAATTCTTCGTATAACGAACTGAACTGAACTGAAATTGATGAAACATATATCATTGTTAAAGTTTGTTGTTTCTCTTTTGCGCTTTGCTTCTCACTTTTTCTCATGATTGACGCCTTTGATTCTGTGCGATGATAATCCTGGATGCTTTTGTCTAAATTTTATTAAAGTTAAGCTTAAATTTATCACTTTTCCTTCTATATCTTTGACTTTTGATTTATATAAAATGCTAGATAAAATACACGCAACCTATCTCGTTAAATGCTCTTAACACTAAAGTTTTTTTTTATTTTGTAAGTAAAACAAGTTTAATTAGTTATACACGTTTAAAAATTTGAAATAAATTCTAATTACCTGCATATGCAAAAACGTGGTGTGTCAAATACTTTCGTGCTCTTTTTAAAACGAACCTTAAGCATTGCTGTTGTTGTTGTTGTAGTTACTTTACGTCGCACTAGAGCTGCACAATGGGCTATTGGCGACGGTCTGGGAAACATCCCGGAGGATGATCCGAAGACATGCCATCACAATTTTGATCCTCTGCGGAAGGGATGACACCCCCGCTTCGGTAGCTCGACGACCTGCGCGCGAAGTCGAGCACTTTTCGGTAGCACAGTTTAACGAGGACCAATACTGCACACCCTCGGTCCCTACGCAGACTGATCCAAGAGGGTCGCCCACCCGCACACTGACCGTAGCCAGTGATGCTTGACTTCGGTGATCTGCTGGGAACCGTGTCTTAACGATCAGTCCACTGCGGGACCCTTAAGCATTGCTTTAGATTTTAAATGTAAAAATTATTGATTTCAGAAACTAATATAAGTTATCTGCAGAATATAGTTAAATGATAATGGTTTGATACAAATAGGTTCTTAACAATACATTTGTGTTACTTTGTAAGTAAAAGTTTGAATTTAAAAAATTTCTAATAACTTCTAAATCTCTATTTATGCAAAATTTCTTGGAACACATAATCACTTTTTAAGTCAAAATTTGACTCCCCGTGTAGTTGGTGACAGATGCACGTTAAAATTCTATCGAGTCGCAAAGTCCTCCATGTTCCCATAACAAATCATACCTCTGGGGGTACTGGATTGGAGATCCATCGTTCTCTGATTCAGGTCAAAATTACGATCTGTGGATGGATGATTGGATGTATGAATGGGTCCACCCTATAAATGGGTGTGACGTATGGTGTGGCAGAAGTCGAATTCTTGGCCATAGATGGCGCCACTGGAAAACAAGAATAATCGCACCCCCTCTGCTTAAACAGGCATACGTCAACAGCAACAACAAATCAAAATTTAGATTTTGGGGCGTAATTTAAGTCAAGAACATTTTGATTTCAATAACTAATAAATTGCGACTGTAGAATATAGTTAAATTATAAGAGTTTGATGCAAATATTGTGTTCTTGGCACAATTTATTTTTTGCTTTAGAAATTTTTTTAATGTGTCTCTAAATTGTTTGAAATAGCGTTTTTAATTAGATTTTCAAGCTTTTACCTATTATCTTTTAATTTCAGTAGTGAAGATTTCCTACCACTTTTACATAACTGAAATTGGAAATAAATATTAACGGATGAAAACTCTATGAAGTTTGTTAGGAAGCAACCCTGCGACTGAGTGGTTGCGTTTCGAGCTCCCGTGCCACAAGTCCGGCGTTCTTTCCTCTGACCGGGTAAATTTGATACAGCTTTTAAATTCATCAATGGCAAGTAATTAAAATCAGATAGAATATTGAGGATTTTTGAAGAAACTGTTTTTACATAATTATGTATTTAATATTTTTTTTTATAAATGTTATTCTTTTATATATGGTTTCAAATGTTTTAAAAGAAATTAACCACACATCAAGCTCATTTATAGAAAAATATACACATGTAGGAATAGTTGAACATTTAAGATTTAATTTTAAATGTAATTTTTGTTATAAAAGTTTGTAAATGTTTTTTTTTAAGAAATTATTTGGGCTGGGATAGCCTGGTTGGTAGGGCGCTGGACTCAAATTCGTGAGAGAGGAAGTTCGGATTCAGCTGGCCAAAGACACCCGTGTAGCAATTGAGGGTTGGTGCAAGTTAAATCTGTTTAGTCACTAAGTCCTCCATTTTCTCATAACAAATTATGCCTCTGGGGGTACTGAATTTGAGATTGATTGTTCTCTGGTTCAGGTCAAAATTGCGACCTGTGGATGAATGAATGGATATATGAATAGGTTTGCCCTGTAAACAGGTTTGACGTATGGGTGTGATAGAAATCAAATTCTTGATCATAGATGGCGCTACTGGAAAACAAGTGCAATCGTACCCTCAGTGCCCTAATGACCAACGACAACAAGAAATTACTTACGCATTAACTCGTAAATAAAACAAATATAAGCATATAGGGATAATTAACATTAAAATTTTAATTCTAAATATCATTTTTTTAAATAGTTTTCAAATGTTCGTAAATGTTTTTAGAAGAAATTTCCCATGCATAAAGCTTATTAATAGAAAAATCTTAGCTTGTAGCAATAAATAGGCATTCATCATGGTATTCATTCAATAGCAAATGTAATTTTTTTATAAAAGTTTTCTAAAAATTGAAGTTTTCTAAGTTGAAAATTTGTTTGAAGTAATTATTTATGCATTAAAATAATAAATAGAAAATATGAGTGCACAGGCATTTAAGATTTAACTTAAAATGATATTTTTTATGGAATTTTCGAAAGATTGTAAATGTTTTCAAAAAAATTGCTAATAAATAAAGAATCTTAACAGAAAAATATTAACATGTAGGGAAAATTGGGCATATGAGATTTAATTGCAAATGTTATTTATTTATAAAAGTGTTCAAATTTTAGCAAATGTTTTTGGAGAAATTTCCTACACATTAAACTTGTAAATAAAATATACAAACATCTATGATTATAAGGTATTTAAAATGCAACTGTAAATGTTATTTTTTTATCTGAAAGTATTCAAGTTGTTTTATAAATTTCCTCTTTATAAAGCTCATTAAGGGAGAAATACAAAAATATAGTTGTTTTTTAGGCAATTAAGGATTAATTATAATTGTTATTTTTTTTACAAGTTTTAAAATGATTGCAAATATTTTTGTAGAAGCTACTTAATAGACCTACTTAATGGAACCTAACCATAAACCTACTTAATAGAAATATATAATCAAATAAGAATAATTGGATTCTTTATATTCAATTGTATTTCTCATTAAAAATTTTAAAAATGGTTGCAAACAATTAAATTTAAACAGGCGGCTCTACCAGACAAAATGTTATCACGCGGCGTTTTCTTAATAACATTTGACTCTTCTTGAAAATAACTCGAACAACGTGACTTCTAAGTATATGAATGGCGCTGTGAGCGCTTAGCAACCACACGTATACAGTAACGATGCCATCTGAATCCGTAATTTGTAACCTTCATGTGACAAGGAAATTAAATGTTCAAGTACGGGAAAAGCACTTTTCAGTACTGGTAATACAATAAAATTAGTAAATCTCTAAAAATGACCTTATATCTGATATATGGCATTTTTCTGTACTAGTTTCGAAATAAATAGCAGAAATAACGATATTCGTAAATTCATTTTCAAAATGAAATATAGCAATTTTATGTTTTATAGTACATGAAGTAAGTATATTTACTTGAAAAGAATATACAGATGGCTCAATACAGCATAAAGATACACGAACTATTTTATTAGTATTGAACTTTCATTTCTGTAATTAGAGAAACGCGATATTTGTAAAAAGGAAGTATATTTAAGGGCATTATCAATTTTAAATAATTTCATCTGATCTGTCAGTGTTAAATAAATCACTTTTTCTTTTGTTGCTATCTAAATTAAAGAAAATTTTCTATCAAATCTAAAAGTGTAACAACTGTGAAATAAAAAAACAGTATATCTCTGAAAATGACCTTACACTCTATGTAACCTTTATGTACTAGTTTCGAAATAAGTATCCAAAATAACGATTTTCGTAAATTTACTTTTGCATTGAACAGTTTCATGTTCAGGGTTCAACTAACCAGTGGTATGCACCTGGAGTCTAAATAAATAAATTGTTTGATGAATGAACCAAGAAGTAAAACACCCTTTATGCCAATTTTTTAAATTTTTTTTATTATTATTTTCGCCGTAAATCAATTTCTCGAGGCCACTAAATATCACTCCTGACCAAGGGCATAAAACAGAGCCGTTTTCTTTCCTTGTTTCCAGGTCTAGTAAATTAATAATGAAGCATAGGATAAGCAATGAAGTGAATATATTTATAAGTCTTATAGTGAAATTCCTTGTTATTTAAGACTGTTCTAAATTAATTTTAAATATATTTAAACATTGAGATGAAAAATCCCAAAAAACCGAAACGAAAAGATATGCATGTCACTGTAAAAACTTCTTTAGATTCAAAAGTTAAAGGGAAAAAAGTCTATATATATCGAGCCCTCAAAACAGATGCTCATTCTCAAGACCCTATGCATGAATTTTAAATGGTGGTTTTGTCCTGATAACTCTTTTGAGAGCTTGAAACAAAGTGACTTTTATAAAACCTAATTTTTGAAGCTAATAAATTCTTTGCATTACTGAATAAATCAATAAACAATGCCTACAAATCAATCTAACTTTTATTGTTCACCAATTGAAAATTATGCTTGAAATTTTTCATCAATTGAAAGGTACTTTAAGAAGAAATATTATCCCGGGTAAAAAGGTTTCAAGAAGATTTTATTGCAACCAAAATCAAAAATTTCATCTAAAACAATTTTATATGCCGCTACAATGTTGTATTTTCAAGAAAATGTTTTTGGAAATTTCTATAGCAGGATTCAATCTAACTATTTTTCAATAAATTACAGAAAAAAAACCTTTAATGATAATGCACTCTTATGACGCCAATATTTAATGGTACCGTCAGATGGGGTGACTTAGTGCAACGAGGGGTGACTTTGTGCAAACTGTTAATTATTAAATAACTAACATTATAATAATTAAAAACAAAAAATTATGCATGATTTGTTATCTCAATTGATAAGACTTTCAAAGTATAACCTACCTTCCTGGCCAGGATAACTAGAACATTTTCAACCGAGCAGACTTTCCAGCCTCCGATTTTGCGACGTTAAAAAATTTGAAACTGTTTGTAACTTGAGCTCACAATTTTTCAAGAACGATGATGTTGCCAGTTCTTGGTAAACCATTAGTTCGTTATGTTGACAACTCAAATCAGCTCATACCGAGCTTAAAAGAAATACCCCTAGATAGCACGACACAAAAATTGAAGTCACACAATTTTGCACAAAGTCACCCCCATCTGACGGTATATAGCAGGTATGGAGATATTCTATTTATTTATTAAGTACACTGTTAGAGTTTCCATTCTAAAATAACGGTAAAATAACCGACAACAGTCTGTCCATTCAATTGACCGTAATGTTTACGGTGAAGGACATTTTCTAACTTTGAGGTTTCGAAACCGTTTACAACTAGCATGGTTTCAAAACCATAAAAAGAAATGGCTTTATGATGCTGCCCTCTCTGCGAAAAGGAAAGCATCGTATTCTAATAATTCAGAGTATAATAATTCGAGGAGTGTATGACACTGCAAACTCCTCATCTGTAGAAAGGAATCGAAAAATATTGTTGCGTCATCGATGGGACTCGAACCGACGTCGCCTCGGTCATGCGGTTGACAGATTAGCTCTATTGGCTATAATACGTGCTCAGCTGTAAGAAACTAAGTAGATTCATTAGGTAGGCCTAATTGGTGCGATAAAATTCTGGTTGTTAAACTGTATTAGGTGAAAACAGTTACTAAAAGGTTTTTCTATCAGTTAACAGTTTGAATACCATTTTATTTATGGTTATTTGACCATTTTGTTTCAATGCGGTAAAATAACAATTAAATGAATTGTTATTTAACCATTTTCTTCGACAAATTTTTAACAGTGTTATGTATTTATTTTTTTCATTTATTTTTCTTTATTTATTTATATCGTTCTATTCCATTTTATATGCCTATTTCTTTCGCATATCAAATTTTATTATGAATTGTTTTCTAATTTTCTGAGAAGATTTTCCTCGCCTTTCTTTCTCCTCCTTAGGTTAAGAGATGTCAGCGTTTAAAAAAAGATTAAGAAAAGCAAATATGACACACTTGTTTGGTACAAAATTGACATTTTCTTAAGATTGTAAGAGAAGAAAAGAAATTGTAGTTATTCGAAACTGCTGTAAGCGAAACAATCTCCGCAGTTTAGTTAATCTTAAATAAACTTTTTCAATGTCAAGATATGCAATCTCATTTTGACTCACATTGTCCTGTAATAGCTGTCTACTTTATCACTATTAATAAATCAGGAAAATTTAAAACGGGTCTGTAATTCTTATTTTCTGCTTCAGTCACTATCTCTAGAAGTTCACTAACATAATATTTAATGACTTAAAAAAGCAGGTAGGGTGATAAATTTTGAAATGTTTTGCATGTCTCGTGAACGCTAGAAAGACGAAAAGGAACAAAACAGTTCCGTTTCAAGTGTCATTTGCAAAAACAGCCCAATATTGATAGTAATTCTAAAGTTTCTGTTAACAAATTTGAATGCAATAACTGACTAAATCACACGTTTTTATAGGGGTGCTCTTTCTTTCTCTGTAAAGCATTTAAGTCAACTCTTTGTTTGAAAAAGTGGTACTACAAACTATTAAGGACTTGACTTAACGAACAAGATAGATATGTCTGTTGTCAAGAATACCAGAAATAATCAATTTCTGCTCATTGTTGGAATCTTTGAAATAAATTCAATTTCAACAATGCAAAAATTATTCCCCCCTCCAGTCACATAATTTTATCTTGATGCCCTGGAATCCTGCTTCATTCATATGAATGCCGATTCCCTTCTTAACGACATTAGTTTCACACCACCTCACCATATCACATGGAAATGCATTTTACCCTGATTTGCCACTCTCGACCATTGTGGTTTTTCTTGTTCTGTTTTTCATTTTTCTCTTTCTCTCTCTCTCTACTACTGCGGTTTTTCTAGTTCTGATTCTTCTCTTTATTTTTCTATTTTCCATTAGCAACTTTACGTTTTTTATTTCAAATCACTTTTGTTTCCTCTAATTCACGTCTGGCAAGTCTCGAAATTAGGAGAATATTTTTGAAGTGCTTGAAGTATTGTCGACTATTATCTACTTTTTATACATTTTTGAAGCGATTTAAATTTTTAATCAGGTAATAATGACTTGATTAATTCTAATTTGTTGAAATTAAAATTGTTGAAAATGGTAAAATAAACTCAAGCATCAAAAGGATATAAGTATTTTAAATAAAAACATTTTGCCTTTTTTAATGTAAATTTTTCATGATAAAATTACGATGGTATATCAAGTTCTTACACTAAATCTTGGGCCTAACTCTTTGAATGTTACAAATCAGTCTCAGTTTTAATTTGAGCTAATCTTCTTCTATTCATAATTTGCGTCCACAAAATAGTATTTCATTAGTCTTCAATTCCAATTTTCCGTTCTTCCTTCTGAAACTTAGCTGACTTTAGTTTGGGCTGTCTACCCGAGTTTTTCAAAAATAAAAAATTTATTTTTTACAGTTCAGAATTAAAGAATTCTTTTGAATACCTCTATATTTTATTTTGATGAAGCTAAAAACGCCATTTTTAAACAAAGAAATCAAAAGTTGAGAGCCCTTTTGAATATTTGAGTATGATTTCAAAAATGACAGTTTTTATAAAATAATCTGAAAGTGACGAACACTTTTAAGTGTTAGAGTACGATATTGAGCCGGCCGAAGACTCCCCGAGTAGTTGGTAACTGATGCACGTTAAAATTCTGTCGAGTCGCTAAGTCCTCCATGTTCCCATAAGAAATCAACACCTCTGGGGGTACTGGATTGCAGATCGATCGTTAATTTCAAAATTCGTAATTTTAGTCAAATGACTGTGTCAACATATTTGCTACTAATTGCAAATTATGTCAAAAAAATTGTAGAGAACTTACATAATATTGTTTTATAGTTTTGGAGGTTCAAATAACAAGTAGTAAGAAGACCAAGTGAAGGAACAGCTCTTACCAGTGAAGGAACACAAAATTTTCCAGTGAAGGAACACTTAATTTTGGTTATTTTAAATGCTCTTTATGAATTTATATGCCATACAAATATCTAAAAACAAGCCTATTCTTGAAATTCGAACATACAAATACTTGGAAAATGTTAACTTTTTTTTGTAATCATGAATTGAAAAGTAAAGTGTCAACATATTAACACATACTATTTATTCACTGGGAAATCTATGCCCAGTAATGGAACATCCCTGTTCCTTCACTGGTTAGAAGTTATTTTTTGTATTTTTGACATACTTTTGATGCAAAACATCACTAAAGGTACAAAAAAATTAAAGTTTTTTTTTCATTTTTATTAACTTAGGAAAAACCCTGTAAAGGAACACTTGTTCCTTCACTGGTTTTTCATCGTTTGGTAATCCTGTGAATAAACACTCCCTTATCTCAGTACTTTATTTTCTATGATGCTTAAAAAAAATAAAACGTAACTTCATTAACTATATTTTGAATTCTTATTTTCACGGTGAGAAAAATAAAACTATTACATGAAATTAATTCCACTTCAAACATATAAATACAAACACTCACCTTATAATTTTTTCAAAGAAACAAGGTGTTTCAGAGATAATAATAAATTCAAAAATTTTTCAAGAGAAGTCTATGTGACCAGGTAATCCAAAACATTGCTAGATGATTTCTTATTGTTTAGCAGTAAGCTATTGTTACCAATCAATCTAAAGAAAAACTTTCAAATTCTTATTTTTAATCAATATATATGAAATGTTCCTTCACTGGTTGGTTTACCCTACACAAAAATTTATTTTCACATTTAAATATTCGTGAATCCCAAAATAACAAGGAAATAATTAACATATTTATATAATTTACATATATATATGCTACGGCGAAAGACCGAAATCGGTGGTTGTTGACTTTTACCGGCGAATGTCGACAAACACCAAATACGTCTGTGAAAGATCGAATATTTCATTACATTCTTGTACATTCGGACCCTCACCGGTGCATGTCGACAATCACAGATATGCTTTGGTGAATGTTCAAAATATTTATTACATTCGATTTGATATGAATTTATTCGTGGATATAATTACTTTTATTCGATATTTTAACCCTACACTGATGTTTTTTTATGGTTAAGTGCCACTGCCCGGTATTCATTTGCCCGGTATACCTTACACTGATGTTTTTTTAAGGTTAAGTGCCACTGCCCGGTATACATTTGCCCGGTATACCCTACACTGATGATTTTTTAAGGTCAAGTGCCATTGCCCGGTATATATTTCCCGATACTCCAAACACTGATGTCTCTTCTAATCTATCGTCAGTAATTATTGAAATATAGAATAAATATAAATATATCAAATAAATATAATAATATTAACGAATAAATTAATATAAAATTGGATATAACAAATATTTTGGATATTCACCAAAGCGACTAGGTGATTGTTGACATTCACCGGTGAGAGTCAGAAATAAGGGTATTTAGCAAATATTTCGGACATACACCAAGCGACTACGTGAATAATGACATTCACCGGTGAATGTCGACATTCTCCAGATTTCGGTGTTTCACCGTAACATATATATGTTAATTATAATTAACATATATATATATATTAAAATTAATGAAATTAATCTGTTAATATTAATAGTCGCCTACAGCTACTAATTGCCATTTGAAATTAGATAGTGTAAAATAATATAAACATTTTTATTTCTTAAAATTCAATATGTTTTTTAGAACAATATTAAGTAAAATACTAAAAAATAAAGACTACTAAAATTATTTTTACAAGGAATTATTGAAAGATAAACCAATTTTTTAAAATATAAAAATTTTGCGATTCACTTAAAACATTTCTAAGAAATAGCGAAATAGACAAAAAATTCAACTTTATTGTAAAACATAGTATATTCTCCATATACAATTTTTTTAAATATATTTTATATAGAGAATTACTTTTAACCTGAAATCAACGAGCAAAAGTTAAGTCTTCTTTTATTTTTTCCAGAAATACAATGCTTTTGTGTGACTTAAATATCAAATTTAATGGTCCAATTATTTTTCTCTAAATCTCCATTCAATACTACAGACATTTTATCCACATTTAAGTCCCGATTTATAATATTTTGAGACTAAAAGCATCCAAGCAAAAGTAATTCTTTCAAACTATTCATGTTTCATAAAATAACCAATGAAGCTAGTTTAGAAAATATATTCTTAATATTATCATATTATAAAAGTTACTATTCAGACTAGTAATTTAAGATCTCATTTTCATATCGTGACCAGATATCATTCTGCTTTTTTGAATAAATGAAGCACAATAACTTATAGATCTAAACTCACATCAATATTAAAGCTAAGAATGAAAATAAAACGATACCAATTACTGATTGTGCAAGAGTATTAAACTCAAACTTGTATGTAAATCATAAAATAATTTAAACAGCGTTAAACTTTTTTTTATTACTCCAAAGGGATTTAGTTTTAATAACTGATTTTAGATCATACATATGGTAAGCTTAATAGGCACTCACGAAAAAAATTCTAATTCAACAAATTCTAATATAACAAAAATTCGCCGTTAAAATGTCGCATTAAATGTTAATGTATATATGGTTTCAATCGTGTAATAAGAATTATTATAATTCAAATTTTAAGTATCTGAACTGTTTACAAGACAATATGTAATTTCATTTGCTCAGTTTTGTTAAACCTAGTTGTTGTCATGTCTATGCTAGTGCAAAGATTAGAGTCCTCCAAAAATCTTGATAACAAGGTTTGCAAGTTCTGGAGCCCGATGGCCAAGGAGAATTTCGATGGGAGGTGCTCCAAGTTGAAAGAGGGAGCCGATAATGGCCTGGCAGTCAAAAACATGGTCTAGAGTTAGTTGCAGATGAGGACAGTACTTGCAGATGGGATAGAATTTTATATGGGTGCGTGAGATCTTCATGCCCTTGAAATGTCCAGTACGTAGCCTAGCTATTGTAGAGGAGAGGTTTCTTGGGCAGTTTAGATCGGGGATTAGTGCTTTGCTAAAATGCTAGTTGTATATCCTTCGTCTGGCGACAGCATTCGCATCTGCACAGGTGACAGTTAAACCTAGTTTGAATCCATATTAATATATATACTCGCTATGATGTGTGCATGCTTGATTAGCAAACTAGTTTTATCCTGAAGTTATATTGTTTCTTAAAAATAATTTTACTGACTCTTACGTGTGTCTTATCTTACTGTAATTATAAATTTTAGTGTAACTGAATAACAAACAAGATGATGGCTACTTTACACCACGTAGTGTCAAACAACATTCTACGAGGAGAAACAAATTTGGGAAAAGATACCGTACTGCATGCTAATGACATTTCTGGTAAAGAGGGCCTGTGGTGACTCTGGAAATAGAGCGCTCGCTTCCCAATGAGGTGATCCGAGCTCTAATCCCAGGTCGTTTCGAATTCCGCACCCTGCTCAACACCGACCATAGTGCTGACATAAAATATCCTCAGTGGTAGACGGATCATAGGCATTTATATTTGGGGGATTCTTTGAAAACATGACAATTCGGAAAAAAAATTCTTCTAATTTAAAATCTTTAAAGCAATCTAAATTGTTTTTTGTATATTTAATTAGTTGCATTTATTAATATCTTACAGACAGCAGTGTAGTTCATCGACATTTGTTCAAGGAAAAAAAAATAGAAATTCACCAAATTTTGCATGCCAGGAAAATGACATATTAGCTTAGAAGTTAAGAAAACAGTCATTCTAAGCTAATAGTAAGTAACTGAACTTAAGAAACTCAAAAAGATAAAATTGAGAAATTAATTTTAACTTTCTATGTAAAAAAATTCCAAAAATAATTGTTGTGAACAATTTGAACATACGTTTCTTCTCGGTTTCTCGTTTTTATCTCAGTTTATTTTTCCTTGATTGTTTTTAGACCCTATGTTTTAAAATAAGCGAGTAAATTTAATTTTATAATAATTTACATCAAAATTTTTTTTATTCTATTATTTAAATTTAAAATATTTCAAATAATTTTATTTTGCATTTTTATTAAATTTTTTAATTTATACACCCAAGTAGAGTTTAAAGACTATGACAGAATAAAATTGTACAGTGATGTTCTCAGCTTAACCTTTATATTTTAACTATCTGTGTTTTGAAAATAAAACCTAAAGCCTTTGCGTTAGATAGACCATGAATTGTTTAAATTAATTCTTTTATCCACTGTAGAAATAATCAAAAATGTTTTTATTGTTGATATGTACAGAATAAAATTGTGTATAATAATCAATCATTAAACAAATAAATAACTTCGATTACATACAAGCATATTACAATTATAAATAAACTGGGTATTAGGTTAATATTTACTTTTCCTCTTTACCCTAGACTGCTTAAAAAATTTTCAGGTGACTGGCATTCATAAGCCAGGAAAATGACAGCCAGGATAATGATAATTTGCCATTTTACAGCATTTAACTTTACTTTAACATTTCGGCCTAAGACGTTTACTTTCCGCAGAAGACAACAGGATTTCTTGAAATAACTCAGGTAAATCTATGTAGTTTAAGTTATTAATGATTTCAAGAAGACAGGAAAATGGCAACTTGAAAATCTACTCACCTTGTACAATTTGTTGAAATAGCTTTTGAACCAGAAAGTTGGTTCTTTATTCCTGCAATAAGACATGTTCTGATAAGATGGCATTCTAATCAATCTCTTGACCTAAGATATTGATTGCTGGCGCTATCTATTTTGGTTATAAATTACTAAAAAAAAGTGGCAAGGAAAATGACTGATTTTCATGCGACAAACAAATTATTGACAGAAAAAATTATTTTCAACAAAGTTTTTGGAAATAATACCCTCTACATATATTCTAGAAATGCTTACGACGGTTGAGATAAAAAGAATTAGATATTGAAAAATTTTTGGGAATTTTTGAAGCTAGTTATTATTGGAAATACTGTTTGTGACATCCCAGGAAAATGACATTTTTAAATTAAATTAAATATACAAAATAGACAATGCTAATGCAAAGTAATTTTAAACTGCTAACAGCAATACTATTTATTATTTTTTTTAAAAAAATTCTTTTAGTAGTTCAGAATTAGATCTTGGAGCAAAAGACTATCAATTGTCGTATTTCGGGAGAATCACCCATTTATGCTAAATTAAGTCAGTGGTATTTTTCAATTGCCACTGACCATCAGTGGCAATTGAAAAATAATCAATTTCATCTCAATTGTCAGTGGTATTTTTCAATTGCCATATGAGCCATGATGGCTCAGGGGGTAGAGCGTTAACCTTCCAAAGAGGTTAGTCGGGTTCGAATCCCAGCCATGACTGTTAGATACGAATTCCGCACCCAGCTCGCACAGACCACAGTGCTGATGTAAAATATCCTCAGTGGCAGACGGATCATGGGTCAGAGACCCCTTGCCGTTAGGTTAACTATGTGAGGTTTTCGTATTTTTCCTCTTCATGTAATGCAAATGCGGGTTAGTTCCGTCAAAAAGTCCTCAACAAAGGTAAATTTCTCCCGACAATTGATCCAGGACTTTACTTGTCTTCTGAATCAGGTTCAAAATTACAAGGCTACGGAGTTGAGCATTGGTAGTCTTAAACTCAAAATTGGGTCGGTTGTTCAAGGACGGTTATAAAATAAAATATAAAACATTCCTGGTCAAGAAAACGTTAAAACTGAGTATTAAAGCCAAAAATACGCTATTTAAGCCATTCATTTAGTAATTTTTCCTTTCATATGGTAAGAGTTGCCGTAAGTTTCGGTTTTAAAATTTTATTGCCACACATTTAGTAAAAAATGCAAAACTGAAAGGAAAATTTTACCAAATAAGTGGTTTTTATGCCATGTTTTAAGGTATCATGATAAAATTACCAAAATTAAACACATTTATCAAATTTTATCATCTTTCATAAAACCATATTTCATTTTTAATTTAACCAAAATCATTGCCGAAGCACCTCAGTAAAAATTACAGAGCTTTCTGGTGTTCCCATAGAGCCATAAACATGGTAAATTTTATCATATTTAGTTAGTTTGTACCAAACTTTTTTTTCTCAGTGTACATTGTAAAACATTCGTTGTAAAGTAGTTGTGTAACTATTTTTGGTGTTGAGATGAATTGAAATTTTTTAGTTCATGTGGTCTCATTTTTTATTTGCTTTTTTCCTGTTATTGTTTTCCTTTTTTAATTCATCCATTTTTTTGGGTGCACTGACAACACATAAAAGAAATTCATTAAAAAAACATTCATTCAAAACATTTGGTTAAAAAAAACAAATATATATTCAGTAATGTATTCGCACTAATTCTTTGAAACAATTGTTATTTTGTCAATTTTATGTGATCTTCGGTGAGATAACTACAGTTCTGTACATAAAAATGTATTTAAAAATAAAATATATAACTGTTACAAATACATTCTCAAGTATAAAGTATGTATTTAACCGGTATTCCGATTGCTGATGTTTCTCCTAATCTATTTTCAGTAGATATTTAAATATCAAATAAATATAATAATATCAACAAATAATTTAATATCAAATCTGTTATAACAAATATTTCGGATATTCCCTGAAGCGACTCTGTGATTGTTGACATTCACCGGGGAAAGTCGATATTCTCTTGATTTCGGGCATTCACGGTAATGTGCATATAACAGTAAGGAGACGAAAAAATGTTAAGAAGGAGAAATTTACAAATAAAAATTAAGTATTAAAAATTTATTAACTGCGCATAAACTGTAAGCATGAAGAACCCATATTACTAGATAACAGTTCAGGTGGCTGGGTGGCGCAGTTGGTTTGTCGTCGGCCTTCTGAGCCCAAGTCTGCGGGTTCGATCCCCGGCCCAGACACCGGATTTTCGGGATGCAGAAAATCCTCAGCGGCCATGTCGTATGATTAGGCGGCATGTAAAAGAACCCTGGAGTGCCTTATTGGCTCTTGGCATTTCAGGCAAAATTAAATTTAGTGCAGTTTAGCATCCAAATAGAGTCTCGGTGCTGCCATCTAGTGTGGCAGAAACTAGACGTCCAAATTAACATGACCAACGGTATCTCACCCATTGTGGTGGTCCTGAAAGAGTGGATACCACCTCCGGAGAACGCACTAGGTCTGCTCATCGGCAAGACCGATTGAGCAGCTCATTAGAAATAAAATTAAAAAAAGATAACAGTTCTAAGAAAACAAAAAGAAATATCAACGAATAATTTAATATCAAATCGGAAGCAACAGATATTTCGTACATTCACCAAAACAAATATGTGATTCTTGACATTCACCGGTGAAAGTCAATATTCTCCTGATTTCGGGCATTCACGGTTATATACATATAACAGTAAGGAAGCAAAAAAATATTAAGAAAGAGAAATTTACAAATAAAAATTAAAAATTTATTAACTGCGCATAAACTGCAAGCATGTAGAACTCATATTAATAGATAAAAGCTCAAAGAAAACAAAAAGGAAAAATATTTTTCAATAAGAAAAATTATGAAAATTTTTTTTAACCTTTTTAAAATTAAAATAGTAGGAGCACCCACACTATTGTATCAATATATTTTGCTTTGGCTATATTTATACAATATTGGCTATATTTAAGCACTATTTTGCGGATATAATCGTGCGAACTGACAACTAGATTATAACTTTTCGTTGTCCTCATTATAATTTTTAATATTCTCATAATATTCTCCTTCACTAGTTTTCTTTGCATTTTTATCTTGCTAAAGTTACTTTTTAATATTCCTTACATTAGAAAATCAAAACTTAGAAAATCATCATTCCTTATTTTAGAAAATGAAAATAAAGAAACGAAAGAAATTTTTAAACAAATATTACTATAAAAAGCGCCATTAAGGGAAACCAACTGACCTCACAGAGATTCTTCATTCGCAAATGACTAATATATATTTCCGGTCAATACCCGTAATTATAGACCCTGTTTGTCTCGTATCACTGTAAAATGCATTAAATGATATACGATGAGAAAACATACATGGTTTTTAATTGAAAAAAAAAAAATCTTGAACCTGAAACATTTTTTTGAAATTAAAAGTTAATGGTTTTAAATATTTCTGTAAGTTTTTTTTTTCTTTTTTTGTTTAGGGCGATGATTCCAGTATAACTTCGATTGAACTCAGATGTTGTTATTCATTATTCTTCCGTAAACCCTACCATTCAAAATAAAACGTATTTTGATAAATAAAAAAATACCGATGCTTTCTAATGTTATTTTTTTAAGCAAAGGTGGAAAATTTTATAAATTTAATTTCAAGATTTGTAAAAATCAGAATCGATCTCCGACAAACCGCTTGCGGCTAGACTCAAAGAATTGTATGGAATAATTGTATTCAAATAATTGTATAGAAAACCGAAGGTCATGGGAAAGTCGTATCTCTCTTCCATGTAATTTGCTTCCGCTTGAAAAACTTTACCAAGTAAATTTTTAAAAAAAAAAAATTCAATTTACCTCCCAGTTTGAATTCAAGCACATTGCCCTCACTATTTTTTAACAACTGATTGTGATGGTTCTTTTTTTAAAGCAAGGGAATGAATTAACAAAAAAGCGTGCTTTTCTATTCCATATATATATATATATATAAAACAGCCGACTTAATTTCGGGTTTACGACTACTGAAATTTAACTCCGTAGCCTTGTAAATTTGAACCCGATCCAGAAGACAAGGGAACTCCTGGATCAAGTTTTGGGGGAAATTTGCCATCGTGGAGGATTCTTTAATGGAACTTACCCGCACTTGCGTTACTTGCAGAGACACACCACGTAAACCTCCCACGACTAACCTTAGGGCAAGGGGACTCTAACCCATGATCCGTCTACCACTGAGGATATTTTACGTCAGCACTGTAGTCGGTGAGAGTCAGGTGCGGAATTCATATCGACCAGCCATTGCTGGGATTCGAACTTGGTTCAATTCATTGGAAGGCGAATGCTCTATCACCTGAGCCACCACCGCACATATATATGCAATTGAAAAATACTACTGATTCAATTTAGAATAAATATATTTGAACTATTTGATGAGCATTAAAATTCCTTTTTTCTGAGTGGACAAAGTGCGGGCGGAAAATATTTTTGAGCACTTCTTATAAGGCCATAAAAATGAAGTAAACAAAAGTTAATTCTGAATTCTATTTATATTTATATCATATGCACGAATAATCATAATTTATGTTAAAATAATATTAACACAATAACAACTTATTTCATTGAATTTTAGAAAATCAGAAAATTTTAAATAGTACATTTATAGAAAAAATTATTGGCGTTGCATGATTTGGGAAATCCTACACTGCACACGCAAGAAAATTTCATTGTGTCATTGAAATATTGATAAAATCCTAGAAAGTACTTTTTACGAATCCTAGAAAAGTCTTTTGCGGATTGATAAATAAATTGTTTTAAACTATTTTATGTTTATTAATAGAGCAATTTCGTACGTTATGTTAACTAGCATTTAAACTCTTTTTTTTATATTTTCACGCAGTAAAATATTGTTGCTGTCTTTTGTTAAGAATATTATGAAATAACCATTCTATTCAAACTTTATACTCTTATTTTTATTCGCAAACAACTAGAAATTAAAAAAAGCCATTTTGATGGACTATTCTCACGTCATGAATTACCGACATTGGTTTTTTTTGGTTAGAAAAATATATTTTGAGGAACTACTAGAAAACTTCCGCAATAATTTATGTTAATTCTTGTCACTTGATAGAATTATAAATTTTAACAATGAATTAAATTTAAACCTAATTGTTTTCAGAGAGTAAATTTTTGATCTGTGTTATTCTCCCACCTTTTAAACACTGCCTTTAAAATAACAAAATAATATAATTTTTCATCCACTTTTTGTTCGACTCTCGTATATTGAATAATAAGCTAAAAGTTATTTTAACGAGAAAAATATTACAGAATTAAGTATAAATTTGAAAGTTAAATTAAATTAAAAACTAGAGAATATGTAACGCCTGTAGAAATATTATTTGAAATATTAATTTAATAATGTACAGTGCGCGAAAGAGAAAAGCGGAGCACCCTTAGTAATTTTTAATCTAATAATCTGATTTTTCCTTTACTAAAGCTCAATCTTATTCTTAATTCTCATCTTAAATGTGCTAACCTAAAAGTAAACGTTATTTTAAATAATCTAAGTAATTAGTGCAGACGATATTGTAAGTTACAAAATCAGACACTAAAAAGTACTTTTTATAAATAAAGTTTTTTTTTATGGTTTTGAATTCTTGACCCTTAAATCATGGGGGAGGGGCAGGTCGTAATCTAAAAAGTTGGTCCAAATAATCAAGAGTATTCACCAAATAGTGGAGAGAGCAGAGTATTACGTATTTCTCCAGATCTCGAGAAATTTTTAAAATAAGATTAGAAAAATTTTACACACAATTAAATTATAAAATTCATTTATCCAAAGATAAATCATGCAAAAAATAAATTTTAATAACTATTTGTTAATATTTTTTTTCATTTTTTTTAATAATAGTTGGAAAAATTTTTAATTGTATACAAATATTTGCAACATTTTAAGAAATTTTAAGTGGCAAAACTCAAAATTTGAACTCAGGTCTGATAGCGTCTGAGTTATATTTTAAGAAATTGCATATTTAAAATTTTATCTCAAAATAATTCCGTTCATTTTTAATTTTATTTTATCATTATTATTTTTTTGAGAGCGTGAATATTGTACATGCTCTCATAGGAGAACTAAAATTTTAGTACATAATACAAAAAAATTCAGTTATTAACTTTCTATAAATTATGAAGCATTTAATTTAATATTCTGAATTTTACAGAAGTTTAACAAAAGCACAGACATTATTAAAATGAGAACATTTTTGTGAAACGATTTAGAGAGCTTTCATAATTTAATTTTCTTTAGGGCTGAGATAATAAGAAAAAAAAGTAATACTATCATTCCTTGCACCCATGATAATATCATAAAAATCATATTAATGACTTGAAACAACTTTTAATATGCAGTCAAATAACTTCTTTTTAAAACCATGCTAGTTCAAAAAATTGAGAAATAGATATTTTTAAAATTAAAAAAAAAATCTTAATTTTCTGGATTTTTATTTTAAAAAAATTTTGATACCCAAAAAAATATAAAATATTTACCAATATTCAAGTGCTAGTATGAATTTAAGCAACACAAGTTTTAACTTAGTAGGTTTATTAAAAGTCAAGTAATCGTGTGGGCTAGCTGAGAAAAACGTGAATTGTAAAAAACAGATTTAAAGACAAAACTTTGATTATCTTTAGTAGAAGTCAGAAAATAGCTTAATATTTTAAAAAGAACTTTACAGCAAAAAAATTATATATTGAAGGTTACAAAAACTTTTTTAAACTTTCAAACCATGTAAAATCTTTACTTTTAAATATTTACAATAAAACAAATATGCTAATAAACTCTCTTATAAATTCACAAAAAAAATTAACTTGTGTTGAATTAAAATGTTATATAATGTGGTAAAATATAATATAAATGTGGTAATCAATTTAGCTATTAGTGTATTTGTAAAGTTTGAATTGAAACATTTGCTTTTCATAAGATCAGAAGCCTTATAAAATCAAATATTCTCAGAACGAACGTTTTAATTGGCACTTTAATAGATATTTTAGGAATATATTTGATAACGCCTCACTTAGGAAAGCACTTTTAAATCTTGTTAGAAATACTAGAATCCAATCATGCCTTTAAATACGTTCTAGACTGACTTTACATGGTCCTTATATATTGCCTGGCTGTACTTTCAGCTACTAATGGGATCACTTGTCATTTAACGCTAAATTATTATACACTCAATAATATCGTGCATATCTTCTAACTCTGTTTAAAATCCCTTATCAGCGACCTGACATGAAATATGGATTGCTGGCTATTCTGTAGTGTTTTACTCATCTATTTTGTCAAATGTAATAGCGGTTTCTACTCATCCATTTTGTCGAATCCTACAAGTACACTGTTAGAATTCTCATTCTAAAATTAAAGTAAAATAACCGGCAGCAATCTGTCCACTTAATTATCCGTAAAGTTTAGGAAAAAAACTTTTTTTACCGTTATGATTTTGAAACCATTTACCAAATGCAATAATGAAAACCACTATTGCATTTTGTCAAATGCAATAGTGGTTTCCACTCATCCATTTTGTCAAATCCTACAAGTAAGCTGTTAAAATTCTCATTCTAAAATTAAAGTTAAATAACCGGCAGCAATCTGTCCATCCAATTATCCGTAAAGTTTAGGAAAAAAACTTTTTTTACCGTTATGATTTTGAAACCATTTACCAAATGCAATAATGAAAACCACTATTGCATTTTGTCAAATGCAATAGTGGTTTCCACTCATCCATTTTGTCAAATCCTACAAGTAAGCTGTTAAAATTCTCATTCTAAAATTAAAGTTAAATAACCGGCAGCAATCTGTCCATCCAATTATCCGTAAAGTTTAGGAAAAAAACTTTTTTTACCGTTATGATTTTGAAACCATTTACCAAATGCAATAATGAAAACCACTATTGCATTTTGTCAAATGCAATAGTGGTTTCCACTCATCCATTTTGTCAAATCCTGCAAGTAAGCTGCTAAAATTCTCATTCTAAAATTAAAGTTAAATAACCGGCAGCAATCTGTCCATCCAATTATCCGTAAAGTTTAGGGAAAAAAACTTTTCTTACCGTTATGATTTTGAAACCATTTACGACTAGTATGGTCATAAAACCATGAAAACAAAGCTATACGTTTTTTTAACCATTTACAACTACCATCGCTTCAAAACCATGAAAAAGAAATTTAGCTAGACATCGGAGCTAAGCTTTTTGCTAAGTAATGGACATCGGAGAGTGCAGGACGCTAGAAATTCATAAGTTGAAGGGAATGGCGCCGGGATAGCCTGGTCGGTAGGGCGCTGGGCCAATGTCCGAGAGTTCGTGGGTTCGAACCCCGCCGGCCGAAGACTCCCCGTGTAGTAGATGGTGCACGTTAAATATGTCGAGTCGCAAAGTTCTCCATGTTTCCATAACAAATCAATACCGCTGGGGGTACTGGATTGGAGTTCGATCGTCCTCTAATTCAGGTCAAAATTACGATCTGTCTATGAATGAATGGATGTATGAATTTGTCTGCCCTATAAAACGGACTGTGACGTGTGTGTGGCTGAAGACAAATTCTTAGCCATAGGATAGCGCCACTGAAAAAACAAGAAACGCACACTCTGCCTTAAATTTGCTCGGTTTCACCAAGCAGGCTTGTTCGTGTGGCAAGTGACATTAGAAACAACAACAAGGGAATGGGTGAAATATTGTGCTGTCAATGCTAGGACTCGAGCCCCTATTCTGTCGGTCCTGAAACTGTCAGAACTAAGACTCACTCTCTAAGCTATAGTATGTACCCAGCTGCAAGGAACTATGAGTTTCTTTAGTGGGTTTAGTTGGTGTGATAACTTTCTGATTGTTTAACTGTATCAGGTGAAAACAATTAATAAACAGTTTTTCTCACAGTTAACAGTATGGATACCATCTTATTTATGGTTATTTGACTGTTTTGTTTGAATATGGTCAAATAACAATTAAATAATATGTTATTTAATTATTTTTTTCTGAAATTTCTAACAGTGTGCGTTCAAATAACTTTCTGCTTGAATAAAATAAGCTCTATGAATGTTTATATTAGAAGTTAGGATGTTTAGGATTTTCTTAAATATTAAATTTATTTGAAAAACTATCGATAATACGAATGTTCTTCCTTTATTTTTTTTTTATTTTATTTTTTTTTTTTTTTTTTTTGACATACCTCAATTTCAGGTTCAAGAAAATGGCATTTTCTTACAGAAATATTTTATAAAAAAGTAAGAAAACTCTTAAATACTTGAAAAATTATTTCAATGATGGATAAATAAACTTACATTACTTACTTAAGTGTATTTTTTGTTAAAAATAATAGTATGATTTCGTATGTTGCTCTTTAGGAGAGGCATCAAAACATTAAATTGCTTTTTCTAAAAATCTTTTGCTCTGTAAAATATTACATAGCTATTGTTGCCATTTATTTAGAATATTCCAAATAGCTATCCTTTGAACATTATACTCTTATTTTTATTTAATAAAAGAAAGATTTTCTTGGTGTTACATTGGCTCAGTTACCATCATAGATGTCCAAAATCGGCCCTTTGGGTTAAGAAGCATTTTTTAAGATATTTATTGAAAATAGCTATAATTTATGATAATTTTTGCCACTATACAGAATTATAAATTTACTCTGGAATATTTACTGTGAATTAAGCTTAAACTTATTTGTTGTCAGAGCTTGCTTTTAGATTCATGTTATGCCCCCATATTTTGAGAACTGTCCCCCTACGAATATAAAAAATATTCTTATATTCACAATTATAGCAAAGCTAAGAATCACATTAGTTCATCAAACAATCAAAAAACACAAAAGCATGCCTTCCTCATTAAAGCTGAAAAGTTTGAAAATAAAGAATGAATCATCGAAGAGATTTTTATTTTGGAAATAGCTCAAAATGCATATTTAAGAAACTAAACATAGCTCTAAAGGCATATTTAAGAAATTAGACATTGCTCTAAATGCGTATTTCAGGAAAAGGAAATAACTAAAAATTCTTGTTTAACGCTATTTTTTGAAGCTCTGTCGCCAAGGAAAATAAAAAGCCATAATTTAAGTGCCTTACATTTGAAGCAATGCAGTGATTTTAAGATATATTTATAATCTTGCCATGAAGAATTATCTGGGTTTTAGAACAAACAAATAACTTAAATATTTTAAAAGTAATTAAACTTTTTTTAGAAGTCGCCAATTTGGCGACATTTTTCCACCTAAATGAAAATTATCAAAATTACTGCCTTATTTTCAGTTTTTGCAAATTTTTAGGAGCCCAAGTAATGCAGCAGTGGAGTAAGTTTTAGACTACAAATGCTATTCATTCAAAAAATTAGACTACAAATGCTATTCATTTTTATGAAACTGTGGCTTTTCTCCTTACTGATGTTTAGCACCATTTTCAAAATAAGCGTATACAGCGCTGGCTTCAGATAGGCTAAACTTGACCTAACTGTCATGAGTAACAGTTGCAAAGTCACAGCAGTTCTAAAAATGGCATATTATTCACAAAAAAGCATAAATAAAAGCATATTCACAAAAAAGCATAAATAAAAGCATATTATTCACAAAAAAGCATAAATAAAAGCATATTATTCACAAAAAAGCATTAATAAAAGCATATTATTCACAAAAAAGCATAAATAAAAGCATATTGTTCGCAAAAGAGCATCATTTCATATTATGACAGAGCCTTCGAAAAACAGCCTTAAGATAACGAACATAGCTTGAAAGGCATATTTCAGAAAATGGACGTAGACCAAAATGAGTATTTATTGAAATGGACATGCATCTAGATCAAAATACATATATATGGAAATATATCAGAATGTTTATTTATGAAAATGGACATAAATCAAAGTGCTTATTTTTTGAAAATGGACATAGATCAAAATGCGTACTTAAGAAAGTGGACATTGCTTGAAATGCGTATTTAAGAGTATGAACGCAACATGGAATGCAACTTTTTAAGTTAAAAAAATTAGCAGTACATTGTAACAATCAAATTGAATAAATTTGGAATTCCACTTACTTTTTTAGACACCAAGCAAAATCATTGTGATTTTTTTAACTGTGTTCATTATCTTAAATACGTATATCAAGCTGCGTACAATTTACAGACTCACATTTTAAGCTATTTCCATTTTTTCGAACAAGCATTTTGAGCAATTTGCATTTTTTCAAAGAGGTATTTCAAATTACGTGCATTTTTTCAAACACTCATTATGAGCTCTGTCGAAAAAAAGCGAGATGACTTTAATCACAAAAATGTCAAATCATTACATAGAGAGGAGATTTCGACAAATATAAATATTAAATTGTTCTATAAATGGCCTGTAAGTATTTTTAAACGAATATTTAATTCTCAATAAGATAATTTTTAACAGATATTAAATTTTTAATATTTTATCTTTTCAATTTTCTCATTAATTGATTACATCATTTCTTATTTCTCCCTTTTGTTTTTAAAAAAATTTAAAAGGGAAAAATTCCTTTTTCTATAGATAACAGAAATTTCCTCTTCGTATTGTTGCAGTTTTTATTTAAAAATATTCGAGACACTTTAAAAAATATACGAGACACTTTAGGAAAGCTACTTAGAATATCTATTGATATTGAATTGAATTGTCCTTTATTCAAACAGAATTGTGAAATGAAGTTGGAATCAAAAAAGTGTTAAGTAAAACTAAAATGTTTCAAGACAGACTCGACGAAAAGATTTATAAAGTTGTTTTTTTCCTTTAAACTTTGATGGATCTATAAAAGAAAATGTGAACATATATATATATATATATATATATATATATATATATATATATATATATATATATATATATATATATATATATATATATATATATAGAGAGAGAGAGAGAGAGAGAGAGAGAGACGAAATTGTCAATATAATTAAGATAAAATTGATCTATCATATTAGCAGCAAATTTTTTTAATTTTCCATTAAGTTCATTTTCTTTTTACATAAACGATGCTGGCTGTGCTTTTCTTTGAGAACTAGTGCTTAAAAGGTTAATATCTACATTTTTTTTAACTTTTCCATTAAGAAGAAAATATATTTATTAGAAAGGGAATAAATACATGGACTTATGATAAGAAATTGCTATTTCATGGTCTATCTAAGTGCCTTAATCTTGTAAAGGTAAAGAAAAAACTCTTGGCCTTGGATGGTGGTTTTTCAAGGGGAAAAGAAAAGTAGCTTTTTTAAAATACGCAGTTCAAAAAAATTATCAATGAGCCTAAATACACAATTATAACATAAACTCCTAATGCAAGGGTTAATATAATACATGAATAGGTAATTGAGTTGACACAAAATATTTGGTAATCGTGACTCGATTTCCCGTTCAGTTGGAGAAAAAAGGGTAATTACTTTGAAACCGGGATTTTCAACTGTTTGTTTACATACATGTTATTCTATACAATTGTCTTCCTAAGGATTTTTCTGAGTTCGCGTCAACAAAGACAAAACAATCATCTATGTTATTTAATGCTCGAAAGTCTTGTTTCTTACAAACTGACTATTTTTTATCATCTTGCTTTATTTATAATAAAGATAAACAAACCGTTTTTCGTTTGTTTCATAATTGCCTTTTTAGTAACAAATAGTTACATTGTTATTAGTTAGTCATTGAAACTTGGATTTTTGAAGTTCGTTTATCACTGTTGTTTCAGTATAAGAAGATTAATATTGAAAGAGCTTCTTCGTTTCATAGTAAATTATTCACAAACAAATAGTTACATTGTTACTTATTAGTCATTGAAACTACGATTTTTGAAGTTCGTGTCAGTTTGTTTCTGTAAAAAAAAAATTCTGTATCTTTAATAGAGAAAACTAAGCCATTTTCGTTTGTTTAATAAAAGAATTTTTAGTAATAAATTGCTACATTGCTGCCTTGGCTGCACAATTTATAGAATCCATCTGCAGCATTGTTGTCAAAAATTCGAATTTGTTTGCAACTTTAAAGCAGACAGGCGGAAATTATTATTGTAAAAACTACGCTTGATTTATTAACCTACATCCTATATTTAGACCAAATAGAAAATATGAAATACAATTAAGTTTTACCCTAAAATTTTATGATGTATATGTAGGGAAGGAGAATTCGACAATGTCAATTAAATACAAATAGTTACATTATTACTAATTAGGTATTGAAACTCCAATTTTTGAAATTTAAATATTAATGTTGTTTTTTCCGTATAAAAGATCAATGTTGAAAATAGTTTTGTACCTTTTAAAAGAGAATTATGCAGTTTTTAATTTGTTTCGAGAGAGATTTTTTAAAGACAATGTTACTAGTTAGTCATTGAAACTCCGATTTTCGGAGTTCGTGTATTAGTTTGTTTCTGTATAAAAGAGATTTTTACATCTGCATTAAAGAAAACTAAGTCATTTTCTGTTTTTGTTTCGTAATTTTTAAGAAATAAATATGTATATTGTTATTAATTAGTTATTAATTAGTCGTTATTACTCCGATTTTTGAATTTCGTGTATCAATGTTGCTTCTGTATAAAGAGATCTATATTGAAAGATGTCTGTTTTTGTAATAAACTGAATGAAGTTGTTTTTCGTTTGTTTCGTAAGATAATTTTTTAAAAATAAATAGTTACTTGTTACTTTTTCGTTGTTCAAACTCGGATTTTTGGAGTTCGTGTATCAATGTTGCTCCTCCGTATGAAGAGATCTATATTTAAAGATTTCTACATTTGTATTAAAAGTAATTAAGTCGATTTTTTATTTGTTACCTAAAAGATTTTTTTTATAAATAGTTTCATTGTTACTTATTAGTCGTTCAAAATCTAGTTTTTAAAGCTCGTGTATCAGTTTGTTTTTGTAGAAAGAGAGTTTTGTTTCTGTCGTGAAAAAACTAAATCTTTTTTTTTTTGCCTCACATCTAGCAACAAATCTTTACCTTGTTGCTAATTAATCGTTGAAATTCCGATTTTTGGAACTCGTGTATCAGTTTTTTCAGCATGAAGAGATCAATATTGAACGAGTTCTGTGTTTGTAATAAAGAAAGTTTAATCGTTAAGTCATAGAAAATCCAATTTTTGTAGTTCGTGTATCAGTTTGTTTTTGTATTAACAGAGTTCCGTATGCATAATAATACAATGAAAAGTTTGTGGATGTGTGTTTGTGAATTTCAAGAATGCATAAAAAGGGCAATTTTAGCCCTCGATCCTAAAAGTCGTTCACAAATTTCAATTCGATCTCTCTGGAAGGACATTTAAAAATGGAATTTTCTCATTGGTTTACAGCTGTGCCATTGATATAAATAAAACTGCAGATGAATTTTAAGATAGCGCCAGTAATGCTTGCTTGCTTATAACACTCATTAATCAAAAAAAGAGTTTATTACAAGTTCTTAGACATTTAATTATTTTTTATCAGCTATGTCAGACAAACTCCATGATTAATGTGAGCGTGGTAGCATAGGTGGGCTACGTCGTCAAATTAGTATTCCTTAAGTTCAAAACTGAATAATTTAAAATCAGTGTTATTTAACACTAGGTTTACGGCCGTTTCTTATATACCTATGTCTACGAACACGCGTCAATTTAACGCGTGAACGAATACATATAGCAGCACTTACAGAGATGCCAACTTACTCCGGACAGTAAATATATATTTTAAAGTGGTAGTTTATCATTTATAATTCTTGGTTCAATAAATTCAATTTAGTAGATTTTTATCCACCTCTATTTCTAAATAATTCGTAGGCTTATACATACAATTCATCACTTTATATTTGCGAAATTTACTTAGTAGTTATTTACCGTTTTTTAATTATTTTGGCGTGTTCGGAGCAGTTGGCATCTTTGCACTTAGAAAGCATTGTAATTATATACTATAAGAAAAAAATGAAGATATGAGATATATATTTATGAAATATTCTAGTATTTTATTTCTCAATACTCGAACTAAGCAACTGAAACCTTCAAAATCTGACACTCTGACATCAATTGGCATTCTGCGTTTGTTCTTTCGATTATTGCTTATCGGCAACAGTTGTTTATCGCTTGTTTCATTTGAGATAACGATATCGGATAACGGATCGAAATATTGTCGGTACATTCCTATTTATTATTGACGTGATTTTTGCATGTTTACTCAAAATTTTGTCTAAATTACGATCGCGTCAAATTGACCCATATCCGCAGAGATAGGTAAACTACAAAGAGAATTTCAATATCTCAACGCCTTTGAAAAAAATAGACTTCAATATATATTTACCTCGATCAATGGATACAAGTCATTACAAGAGATAAAATAAAAATGCAAACTGGATTTGTAATTTTCCTTATAAAATTCGAAATGCGTCAAAATGACGCGTTCTGTAAACCTAGTGCTAAAATAAAAAAATAAATTTTCGGATGAAAAGCATAGTCAATGGAGAAATAGTACCAAGTCATTTAAGAAAATATATATATATATATATATATATATATATATATATATATATATATATATATATATATATATATATATATATATATATATATATATATATATATATATGAATATTTTTAAAAACCTCTTTTTTTTCAATAATTTTTCTTCTTCTCTTTAAAAAAATTTTTCTTCATATTTTTAACTTATTTTATGGGTTCCATGCTCTTACAGCTCATGCGCAATGAAAACTTACTATTTTTCTTAATTTTCATCCTCGGTATGCATTTTTATTCAGAAAATAATCGTTTTTTTTCTGTCTAATTTCATAACTTAATTCATAAGTATTACCTATTAATTAACATATTAATCTGTGCCATTTAACCATTATTAGAACGCTTTCATACAATCTCTAAAACAAAAGTAATTAGGTTTTTTTTTTAATCACTATAGATTTTTTTGCTCATTGAAGAAAAATTCCTTATAATCAGAGTTGTTACAAAAATTTTTTTTTCCTGCAATACGCTGGAAAATATCGATACTCAAAACTCACGAAAATTCCTTCATGTAGGACGAAACAGTTTCGAAATTTTCCAAGCGAATGTTTCGTCAAATTAAAGATCTTACTATCTTCACTTATTTGAGATTTCAAATTTTGTTTAAAGTAGTTGGCATAATGCAACAGATCGTTTAACACTCGTTAACATAAAACAACAAGATTATAAATGCTCTATTATCTCTAAAGACCTGCTTGCCAAAAAGAAGCACTAACCCCTTCATCATACTGCCACGTGGTGTAAACAATTTTAAACTTTAGTCAAAAATGTGGGGGAGCCCGGAAGAACCTTAAGATGAGACACGTGTAAGTAAAGAGTTTCATCAAATATTTAAAAGTTCACGTTACATCAAAACACAAATAATTTCGCAACAAAAGATTATGCGTGTTTCGTGACTAAAGATTATCAGAAAAAAAATGACTAATAGGTAACCTGTGATCACATTTTTTTCTGTTCTGTAATTTATCGTCTTGATATTCCTTTTTCAATACATAATAATGTTTTATGAATGAAACGTTATAATTGAATGTTTTTACCTTCACAGAGTTTCTTTTATACTTTCATTAAAAAAATATTCACTAGTTATATTTTTCATATACCGACGAATGCAACGCATAAACACTTTCTTTTTCGTTTTGAAAGACTGTCATAGAATATTTTAATATAGTTGCATAAATAGACAAATGCAGAGCACGTAAGATAACAATATGGCTTGCCAAAATATCTTTCTCTAAAATAGCATATTTCAAGGTTAATTTCCGAAATATGTTGATCTTGTCTAAATGCATCCTTTTTAAATCACACGAAATGTTTTGCCAAAGAAAATAACGAATATTAAATTCTTTATTATATATAATTTTAACTCTAAACGGAATAGTTCACTTCTAAAATTAAAAATATATTTAGCTACTCTAATGAAACAGAATATTATGGCGAAATAGAAATAAATGCTTCTGAATTCTTAATGGAGGGTTATTAAATATGTGATTGTGTTCTAATGAGCAGAAAAATATGTTTAAGACGAGAATTGCGGATACTTAGGACTATTTTCGGCATAATTGTTAACAAGATAAAATATAAAATTATGTCTCAATAAATTATCAAAAAATACATTCAGTAAATTATGGAAAGATTTCTTTATTGAGTTTAAATAGAATATTATTGTAATTAAGGAGTAATTTGTTTGGAAGTACAGTTTGCATGAAGTCATAAATGAATAAAATGCATATGAATAATAGCTAAAGAGTATTATAAGACATTAACTTTTTTATATGGAAATTACTGAATTTGTCACTAATAGTTTGATAAAATAAGGATGAATGCTTTAAAATTATTTCTTTAAAGTTTTCCTTTTGTATTTTTAATTTAGAAGTTTTTAAAAGCTTTGTAGTTTTAATCAAAAAAAAATTTATGGTATTGATTTTATTGATATTTTCTAAGTTTCTATATTGAATAAAACTTTCATTCATCTAATTTTTTATATTAATTTTGAAATTTTTTAGTTATTCTTAAATTTTGATTTTAACATTGAAGAATTTTTCAGCTATTACAATTATAGAATAGCTTTTATTAAAACTTTTTGTACCTCCATCTTAATTTAGCATTTCTACTTTCATTTTTTTTTTTTTTTTGCTTTAAATTCAATGTCTTTATTATAGCTGCGAAATAACTTTTGTACTTCCATTATAATCAGTTTTTGATGAATAAAATGAACTCTAAACTTATTGCATAGCTTTCAAATAGTTACATACTTGGAGTTATTAAAATATTTGTGATGATAATGAATATACAAAATAGTTTCATTCCTCTTAATTTTGCTTAAATTCTTAAGCACTGATTACTTCGATATAATTTTAGCTATTACAATAACGAGATAGTTTTTATTGACAGCTTTAAAACTTCATTTATAATTATCATTTTCCATATTTTTATTTTACAAGTTTTCATAATTATTACTTATCAATACATTTCCAAGTATTCTTTTTGAGTAACTTCGGTAAAAAAATAATCTGTTCTATTTTAAATAGTCTTTTTTAACAATTTCATTGCTTTTTTTCTAAATTAATTTTTACTTCAAAAAAATGCAAAAATAAAAAATATGTCAAAAAGGATTAAAAAAATTTACTTTAAAAAAAATCAGGGTTTTTAGATAGAACATTTAATTAATTTTAATCAGTCAACTGTCTGATTACATATTAAATTTCCTGACGTAATTTATCAGTTCCTATCTTATTTTAATGTATTTGATAGGATGTTACTTTCCACATCCTTTGACATTGAGACTATACCCTTCCTTCAAAAGAATAAACAAAATGGAAATTTTTAAAGGAATGTCTCTAAGAAAAATTATTTCAAATTATTGAAAAATAATACAGCATGGTTAAGATCACCATGATTATTTTCCTTTTTTATTAATTTTTACTGATATTATGAGGAACAAAATAAGTTCCATTTAACAAAAAATAACGAAGCTTATGACTTTTTCAAGTTTTCCTTCTGCAGTTTAAGGCATATTTCCAATTAATATACTAAACATTTGAAAATAAATTCCGAAATAGTTTTGCAAGTTTGAGATTTAGTCATTAAGAAATGAATGTTATTAATTATTTATTTTCTGTTTTTTAATTGTGAGTTACAATTTTCTACTAAGTTAATTTCCATTTGTGTACATATTCGTTGTAAGATACTCCTATTGAAAAGCAAGCTCAGAGAATTTCCGTCACTAAATTGTTGAAAAAATAAAGATAAAAAAAAATTAGTGACAACAACACAGAAGCTATTGAAAAAAAAGAAAATATATAAAGTGAAACAGAAGCCGTTTAAATAACTTTTTACAACCGGAACGAACATCCACGGAATGACAGAATATCACGGTATAGTGACAAAACCAACTACAGATATATTCTGATCCACTCAGAGCTGTTGTGATATGGATCAAAGAAATGAAATTAGATATATTTATGTAAGAATATTGAAAAATATCACAACATGTTTCTGCGAGCAAAATGAAATGTGTTAAAAAGTTTCCTCTCAGATATGAGCAAAAGTTATTTGAAAATTCACTGAAAATAATTGCAGAAAAAAGGTATCTAAATATTTGTCTACTAGATTACCCTAGATAACTAAGCCTAATTAGCTACCAAAATTTAGTCAAGTTGAAAAAGTTTCCTCTCAGATCTGAGGTAAAGTGATTTGAAACTTCATTGAAAATCATCAGAGAAAAAAGGTATCTAAATATTTGTCTTCTAGATTAATCTAGATAACTAAGTCTAATTAGCTACTAAAATTTTGTAAAGTTGAAAAAGTTTCCTCTCAGATCTGAGGTAAAATGATTTGAAACTTCATTGAAAATCATCGCAGAAAAAAGGTATCTAAATATTTGTCTTCTAGATTACTCTAGATAACTGAGTCTAATTATCTACCAAAATTTTGTCAGTTTGAAAAAAAGTTTCCTCTCAGATATGAGCAAAAGTTATTTGAAACTTCACTGAAAATAATTGCAGAAAAAAGGTATCTAAATATTTGTCTACTAGATTACCCTAGATAACTAAGCCTAATTAGCTACCAAAATTTAGTCAAGTTGAAAAAGTTTCCTCTCAGATCAGAGCGAAAGTGATTTGAAACTTCATTCAAATTCATTGCAGAACAAAGGTATTTAAATATTTGTCTTCTAGATTAATCTAGATAATTAAGTCTAATTAACTACAGAAACTTTGTCAGTTTGAGATGCAATCTTCACACTTTAACAATTTCAAAAATAGAAAATGTTAAATTTTATCACTTATCTATATTTTAAATAAAATTTAAGAATATTTGAAGCTTCTGACACGAATTAAAAGTAAAAAGTTTCCACAACAGTCTGTAGTAAGCTGTTTTCAGCGTTGGAGAAAAGATAAATATAACGACACACTTGTTTGGTTAAAAATGAAGGCGAACAAAAGATATAAATAAAAGAAATATAAAAATATGCATGTCTTTAATTCGTACTCTATTAGAACAATAATTAGTTACAAACTAATTTTAACCTTTGTTGTCTAGAATTAAAATGACTTTTTCTACAATTGCTTCAAGAGAGCTGTGATGGCTCAGGGGATAGAGCGTTCGCGTTTAAATGAGGTGAACTGGATTCGAATCCCAGCGATGGCTGGTCGATACGAATCCGCATCCGGCTTGCACCACCCTTAGTGCTGACGTGAAATATCTTCAGTGGTAGACGGATCATGGGTTAGAGTCCCCTTGCCGTCAGGCTAACCGTGGGAGGTTCCCGTGGTCTTCTTCTCCATGTAACGCAAATGCGAGTTAGTTCCATCAAAAAGTCCTCCACAAAGCCAAATTTCTCCTAATACTTGATCCAGGTGCTCCCTTGTCTTCTGGATTGGGTTCAAAATTACAAGGTTGCGCAGTTGAACATTCGTAATCGTAAATCCAAAAAGTGGGTCGGCTGTTCACAGCGACGGTTATAAAATAAAATAAAATTGTTTCAAGAATTCCATTCCCGAGATACATGTCCAGAAAGTAATGCCGTTCTTGAAAAACTCCCATAAAGGCATTTTCAAGCAAAATTTATTTTCGGATGAAAGAGCACTTTGGAAACCTGTTTTGTACTTAATTTTCAGCACTGTTTAGTGATCTGTCCCAGCTGAAAACCACTTTTGGAACCTTACCATCACTGACAAGAGAAGACTGTCCAATACGTATTTCGCCATAAATTATGGATTCGTCCATCATTGAATTGCAGAACCAACTTTGTCATTATTCCTTCACTCATTATATTGTCATGAAGAAAGAATAGAATTTACGCTGGCACGTAGAATAGATTTATTAACAAACATCTAGAATACACAGAACATAGTAACTGCCGTTTCCACTTGAAACGCATGAACTTATATACTGTGAAATCAGGAAACGGAAATGACGTAAGAGAATGTTCTAGAAACTTCTAGAACATTCTTTGAATAGTGACTAAAATCTCAAACAACTTAGATTTGCATACTTCTAAAGTCCTGTTAGAAATCGGGATGACTTGGAGGATCGAACTCAGGATTTCCAACTCACCAGGTGAGTGCGTTTAGCCGCTCAGGCATGCCAACGCGTTCCATGTAAATAATTTCACCATAACTCACGACAAGTTGATGATAAATTTCAGGTAGCTTAACATTCTTTGCATTTAGAAACCATATTCCAGAACGCACTTTTTAGTCAACAAGAACGGCAATCGTTTTAATTATTTTGGGCACTCATTGCCACATGTGAAAGCTAAACATTCCGTTTGTAATAGCCGTCTGTGGACAGACAGTGATCAAGAGACACGTGTGTATAGTGCGCAAAATAAAAAAAAACGGACCACCCTGAATAACTTTTGATCTAATGATCTATCATTCTAGGACTCAATCTCAATGGTTCGAGGGGGTGACTTCAAATATGCTAATTATTTATTGCAGACGATAATTTAAGGTGAAAAATAAGACACAGTTTAGCACTTTCTCTGAATAAACCTACCCTTTATTCCACAGATTCGGATTTTGGACCTGATTTCTGATTCTGAATCCGGTCCCAGTAGCGTGGTCAAGATAGCGATCCAGAGTTTTGAGCCTTAATATTAATTTTACTTTTTTGCAGATGTCCCCATATCTGGAGAAATTTTCAAGTGAATTGAAACATTTATATACACAATTATAAAATTCGTTTATCTAAAGATAATTCCATGCAAAAATAATTTTTAGTAAATATTTATTATTTTTTATTTTATTTTCTTATTATTTTTCATTATTTTATATGAATTTGTTTCCTAGTTTCTTCTCTTCGTTTCCAGACATGCCTCGTATTTAAATGTTTTAAGTAACCTCCACCCCCCAGGTAGTTAAAAGGTGAATTAATTTATCCCCAAACAATTATTTTTTGAAAAATTATTGAGCAAGTATTTTTTTAATAGCATGCATATTTCTAAATATTCCATATAACCATCACACATATATACATGGCATACATAAATAATTATTTTGAATGTAAATTCAGATAGTTAAATCAATGAAAAATAATTCCGTCAAGTTTGGAAGGAACAATTTCAAAACAAATTATTTTGTAAAAGCAAAAATATGTTGAAAATAGTCTACAAAAATCGCATTGAGCTTAAGATAAAAATATGGGGAAAATACTAGGAAACCTTCTTAAAATAACTTGAAAATATTTTTGAAAGTCACATCGCATTATCACAAGAGTGTGTTTTTTGATAACTTAATTCCATTTTATTGATATTTAAGATTTAATATAAAATAAAACTCTAAAGGGATATTTTAAAAATTCATCAGAAGTAAAAATTCTTCACCTTTGCTCAGAAATAAATTTGTTAAAATCGAAACACTAAAACAGCTCTCAGACAATTTTAAATATTCATAGATTATTCTTCCTAAAAATTTATTATTTACCATTTTTTATTGGCATTTTTATTAGGGCATTTTGTAAAATGGTATAAAATTGTATTTGATAGTTTGAATGGTAGAGAAAGGAATATAATATATATTTATGTATAGTATTGATATAAAAATTAACCTAAATTTGTAGTAAAATACACAAAATTTAACTGCGAATATTATGTCTTCATACGAAATTGCTCTAGCACTATTACTTGAATTTATGGTTTTAAAAAATGTTTTCATATTTTAATTTTTTTAGAATCATATTTTGATTCTAAAGTGCTAAGATTCTAAGGCAGAATTGAATTTTTTAAAAATTAAATATTTTAAATGTATACTTACTAATCCATTAATGCATTATTTTCTTTTTTAGAACAATCATAAAAACACATTATAGACTCCAATAAGCATTATTTCTTTAAAATAAATTGTTATAAATTATTTTTAAGTATATAATAACATTGCACAATGCGCACACACTGAATAACTTTTGATCGGATTTTCACATATTAGGATTCAATTTTCAGTGGTTCAAGGGCCAAACCTGAAAAATGCTAATTTGTTAGGGCAGACGATATTTTGAATAGTGAAATTGGGCATAAAAACGTACTTTCTCTGAATGGTGCAGGAGAGCTTTTGAAAGATTGGACCCTTTAACATTGATTTCATGTAATTTTGCTATATCTCGAGAGTTTTAAAAATGAATCGAAAAATACTATGTGAAAAATACTTTATAGTAATTATTTGTTATTTTTATAGTTTTATTTTATAACATCCGTAAAAAGTTTAAGTTGTAAGACATACTAATTTTTATATCACCTTAAAGCATGTAATTTTAAATGACAAAATACAAAACTTTAACGAAATAGGTCGAAAAGTTCGTCAAAAATAAAAGGAAAAACTATACACATTAGCTGGCGCAAATTAATATTTAAGCGAATAAAAGGGCAATCGAAATTCAAAAAGTAAATAGTGAGGAAGATAGGATAAAAAAAAACATCAAGACTAGTTCTTCTGATAAAAGTTGGAGAACTGCTACTCCTTTCTTCCGGCATACAAACAGGAATTTATGTCTACAATCCCAGCTTTCTCAATATTGATTTAGATGGTATTTTTCCTCGCTTAACAAGTTGAAGACCACATTCGTTACCGGTGAGACTGACACTGAGCGTCAGTCACCAACCTAAAAATTATATATATAGCTGCCAACTCTTCCGCCGGTTTTCTCGGAAGATTTTATTTTCATATTTAAAGTGCTAGTGAAATTCATGTTATTTCACTAAACTCTTTGAATTATAATAATAATTTTAAATCAGTTTGACCACCACTTCATATAAATAATTACAACAAATATATATAAGCATATTAGTCCTTACGATAAAGAATATCAACCTGATTAAAATATAAATATATTTATGAGGAAGATAGTTTTTCGGTAATTATTTTACTACCACTTGGAAAATCCATTCTCGAAGAGAGTGAATGTTGGCAGGTATGTATATATGCATATATATATATATATATATATATATATATATATACATACAGTTTTTTTCGATGATGGAAACATTTAATAACAAAATGAATTATTTACATATATGATGATATTTTAAATTTTTAGAAATATTATATTGAAAAGTGTGGGCCGTCTGCCCCGATGATTTGAACAAGAAAATGGGCCGTCTGCCCCGGTTATGAACACACAAACCCCGTCTGGGCTAAGCAGTTGATTGTTCAGCAACAAAAAGAGGAATGAGTCTCTGGGTTAAAAAAAAAAAAAGGAGAGGCGGTGGTGCGGGGAAGTGGTGATGATGGTGAAGCGGGGAAGTTGTGACGCTGGAATAATGGCGGCAGTGGAGGGGATGAAGGATAGAGTTCTTTTCCTCATCCTGCATATATAATAACATAATAAAGACAAAAAGAAAAGAAAGATTAACGAAGAAAATTTTTAAAAAAAGTTTTTATTTACTGCGCTTCAGTTGCAAGTACATAGAGCTCAAGAAAAAAGTTAAAAATATAGAGAAAACATGGAAAAAAAGACAAAATATTTTGGCTACATATTTGATTTGTCTGTATTACACAATATTAGAAGGCACTATTTTTGAAAGAAAAAAGATTTAAAAAATATACAAAAATTTAAAATTTAACTTTTTCTTTAAATGTACCAAAATTTTCAAATTTAAAAAAAGTTGGAAAAAATAAGGAAAAGATATGACGTCATCATCAACTCATACGAATATATCATTAAAAAAATAGTGCTATTATTGCATTAATATAGCCAAAGCAAAATATATCAATACGATTGCTTTGGAAATTGCTATTAGAAAGCACTATTTATTTTGGATATAATCGTGTGAGCTAATGACAAGATAATATACTTTCCTTATTTTATTTTCCAACTTACTTTTTCAAAAATTTAAAATTTTTGTTGACTTTAAAGTTTTTTAAATTTTAAATTTGTAAATATTTTCTGAAAACATTTTTTTTCTATCTCCTTTAAAAAAAAATTTTAATATCTTTTTCCATGTTTTTTCTATATTTTTAAATGAATGCAGTGCTTTAAGTGACTGCTGAAAAATTATTTAATTTTTATTACAAATCAAATCCTTATTTATTATAATATGTTATTAATGCGCTTTGTACTACTATATCACAATACGAGGGCACCGCGCATGGCTTGAAGAGGATTTCTTCAAAATACATGTAGCGTGTAATGTGTTAAATATTAACTTAAGACCCAGAATGCGTATACTTTTTCAAGTTCTTCAAAAAAGGATTCTAAAAATACATATTAAGATTGGTCAATACGAAACACCCTATATAGTGTAGCAAAAACAATAATGCTTTTAAAACTAGAAATTACAAGGAAAGTATCTACAAATCAAGCTAAATTTTTCTATAGGCTTAGTTTTTATGTTATTCAAGTAATAAGTAAAAAATGCTTTGTCTATTTCGTTTTATTTATGGATTTATTAATATTTGAAAATGTAAGTTTCGGGAAAAAAAACTTATTGCCAGATGAGCGTTAACAGTTGAAAAAAAGTTACTTTTAAATTTTTTTAAAAAAAGCAATAATGCGTAGAACAGGGATGGCGAACCAATGGCACGCGTGCCATTTATGGCACGCAACACAATATTTTGGGCACGCCACCGATCATAATTGTTATTGCTCTATGAATTGTTATTACACAAATGTCACACACTATGAAGCATATGTATCAATTAAATTAATATTCACAACAAAAAAAAACTATTATTAATTAAAAAAATTAACAATTAATGCTAAAAAAACAATTAATAACCATAAAAAACAAGCTAACAATAAATAACTAGCAAAAAAATCAACAGTCCTGCTTAAACTAATATCTTACAACTTAAGTTATTTGTCATTTAATCTGCAATAACAGAAGTCCCACTGATGCTACTTTAAGTTGAATTACGCGTATAACTGAGACATTGCAAAATGTATTTTCTTTTCAATGTAAATAAAGAGTTTTAAGTTGATAGTATTTAGTATTATTTTCCCAATAATTATGAAGTCAAAATTATTTGACGGCACGTCTGTGATTTCATTAAAAAAATTTTTAGAAAAAATGGCACGTTGGTGTATAAAGGTTTGCCATCCCTGGCGTAGAATATATAATCAAATATAAATTTAAGCCGATTTCTCGTTACAGCTCTAACTCAGCTACTAAAATGCTAGCAAACTAGCTACTAACTAAACTAGCTACTAGCAAAGCTACTAACATAAAAATGCTTGCAAAGTGCAGAGTTCTACAAGAGCTTTTGGAATTTATTACTCAAAAAATAGCACTTTTTTCTTGTTACATTAAGTAACAAGAAGTTACATTTTTTAATTTAAGTTATATTATTTGTTACTTAGCTCAGTAGTAACTTAGTTGTAACTTCACTGTAACTTAACGTAAGTAACTTAACTTTAACGTAACTGTAACTTAACTTAGTAGTAACTTACATTAGATGTGACTTAGTTAGTTAGAAGTAAGCTAAGTTACATTACGCAAGTACGATTAAATTAATTAATTGCTTAGTTTTAGCTTTAAAACTCAAAGATCAAAATTTACTAATTAAGTTGAAAAAATCTTGAATTAAAGCAACTGCTTTACAGTCAAGATAGCACTTCGGTTGCGGGACTAGGTTACATATTTATGGATTAATTATAATTTATAAATTGATCATTACTTTAAATAGAAAAAAATAAATTCTATATGAAGAACTATAAGAAAAAATTTAGTCTGATTAGCGAATAATAATTCGGATAACCTTCCTTGTTAGTTGTAAATTACAAATCTTTAAAATGATTTAAATTGATATTCGCTATTTTTATTCAGCAAAGCAAAAATTTTTTATTGAATGTTGATTCCATACAAATATTTAATTCAAAGAAAGTAATTCAAAGATTGTTAAAATATCATTAAGAGAATTGTATAAAATTCAAAAAATGACATTTGGATCAATAGATTTTACAAAGAGTAGTGATTGAATGCGTCTGTTTTTGAAAACCTTCATTAAATCGATACTCTTCTAAAATTGATGAAAAGAAGTAACGTTAATAAGGTTGTTTGTCTCAAAGATTTGGATAAAAAGAGGGAATAATTTAGTCTACTGAGGATAATGGGATTTATAACCTTGAGCGTTTCAACGAATTGTTTATCTTATCCCAAAACTTTCCAAGAAAGGATTTGGTTCCCTGAAAAGCCCGAGAGCCACGAAAATAACACTTACTTGGCGCATTTTCTTAATGTATATGTTACCTTATGCATGATATGTCGGCATTCTATAGATAGTCTAAAAATTGTATAAAATAAATTGAATTTTTAGGCAAAATTATGAAATGTGATGAAAATTAAATGCTTTGTTTAGTCGTTGTATAAAATACTAGACTGACAGTTACAGTATAAAATACTAGACAGAATCCACGGCAAGAGCCGTGGTGGCTCAGGGAATAGAGCGTTCGCTTCTCAATGAGGTGAACCGGATTCAAATCCCAGCAATGGCTGGTCGATGCGAATTCCGCACCCGGCTTGCACCGACCGCAGTGCTGACGTAAAATATCCTTAGTGGTAGACGGATTATGGGTTAGAGTTCCCTTGCCATCAGGCTGACCGTGGGAGGTTGTCGTGGTTTTCCCCTCCATGTAACGCAAACATGTTGGTTCCATCATAAAAGTCCTCCACTAAAGCAAAATTTCCTCCAATTCTTGAATTCGGTTCAAAATTACAAGACTACGGAGTTGAGCATTAGCAGTCGTAAACTCCAAATTGAGTCGGCTGTAAAACGACGGTTATAAAATGCAAATAAAAAATACCTACGCAATGTGTGAAAGAATTATAGTTTCATACTTATCCGGTTTATGGTTAATCATTGTATAATCATCCGTTAGTTATTATATCATACTATGCCTGTTGGTTTTATCCATTGTACGCAGTGACTAGGCATTCTATAGATTTCATACATTAACGATAACATATACACCGAAGAGCCATTACATTATGAACACCCTCCATCTATAACAATGGGCTCGCCCAGGTTTCCATGGTTTCTCGCCCAGAAACAATGTTTTCATGGGGCACATTAGGACCCATAATCCTCATAGAACAATCCCTGACGTCTGTAAGCTACTTGGACATAGTTGTAGATCAGGTTCACCCATTCATGGCAACAGTTTACCAACAACAGGATAATGCACTATGTCATAAGGGTCGAATCGTCATGGATTGGTTCGAGGAACATTCCAGTGACTTTCAAGTCATGTCTTGGCCCCCAAATTCACCTGACCTTAATCCAATAGAGCATTTGTGGTCCTACTTGGAAAATCAAATTCGTGCTGCCACGTTATCCCCTCGCAATGTGAGGGAATTGCAGGACCAATTGGTGAGCGCTTAGTACCAGATACCTCAGACTACCTATCATCACCTTGTGCAATCAATGCCACGGCGGGTGCTAGCAGTTTTCAGGGCTAAAGGTGGTCCTACATGTTATTAGCAGGGTGGTCATAATGTAATGGCTCTTCGGTGTGTATATGTTACTGTGAAAGTCAAAGATTAGTGAACATCGAAAATGTCCGATGAACATTCACAAAGCCTCTTTGGTGAATATTCGAAATATGTTTTACATGAGGTTTGATATTATTATATTTGATATTTTAATAATTATTTGATATTTTAATTATAATATTAAATGATCGAATTAAAATAGACAAGGAAAACATCAGTACACCAGGCAAGTGATTCTTCTCTACATTTCATTGTCACTTCAATAATTATAATTGCCGATGGTTAATAATAAAAATAACCGTCAATAATATTGTCTGGCAAACACTTTCTCGGTATTGTCTACATTGATTTTCTTAAACGTTAATGGTTATTTCTTAGTAATTCCTTACATTGATGTATTTTAGGGTTAAAAGCCTGAATACTTTCCCGGTATTCTCTACAGTGAATTTTTTTAAACGTTTATGGTAATTTCTCAGTAATTCCTTACATTGATCTTTTTTAGGGTTAAAAGCCTGATTGCACTAAATAATAACATATAACAAATTTTCTGAGTATTCACCCAAACAACTATTTGAAAGTCGGTACTCCCGAGAGATTGTTTGAATTCAATAAGTTCGACAAAAATTTAAGAGGCCTTGCATTTTCTATTATGCTCAAAACAAAACAAAAACAAAACTTAAATACTCTATATGATGATAAGACTTCGTCATCTATCTTCTTTTAACATAATTTTTTTAGAAATATTTTATAGTGTAACTGTAAGACAAAGTTTTTCAAAAAATAACTTTTCTCTTAAGTAAATGCTCTTAAACTGGCAATTGCCTGAAACTGAAAAGTGGCCTAAATATGTTATTCAGATATATGTTATTTCAGATCTTTTACGAAAAGAAAGCGATAAAAACTGATAACACTACCATTTAGTTTACTAATCTTCAAGAAGTAATCAAATATGAAGTGATCCTAAAAATTCAAGTATTTATAGATAAATACAAATAAGAAAAAGCTTATCAATAGTCGAAATATGTTTATTGATTTCGAACTATTTTCTGTGTGATTCATTATTTGCGTTAGATATCGAGTTAGGTGGGTAATATGGTCTATAAAACAGTATATTTTAAACACAATATACGTAACTGCAAGAAACCCAACTTTGCCCCAAGATTGCCTCGTAAAATAACATTAGTTTTCTTATACAAAACAATACGTCTTAAAAATTGTTTTTTTCTGTCTATATTTTGCATGCTATATTTTATTTTCACAATAGTTTTTCTGTTAATAATTTTTACGGAATGGCTTTTGAAATTGATTGAAAATTTGGAATTTATTATTCATCAATTAAGGTTAGCCTTCCTTTAATTCGAGAGACAAAGAAATTCATTAAATCGCGAAATTTGATAAATAGAGGCTCGTTATTTCGAGACCTGAAGGCATTATTGAGATTGACTTGCAGGGAGAAACACTATTTTGGATGTTTTAGGAATTGTAAATTGCGTGAGCATAACAGTGATAAGTAGATAAAATTTCTTTTTTGTATCTTTATAGGCTTATTTAAAGACGCCAAAAAATTAAAGAAACTTTTTAAATTTTTCTCAACTGTTGAAATAGATTGTAATTTTGAGATTTAAAATTTATTAATTATGAGTTCATTTTACTCGGAGAACAAAAAAATTCGTTAAAGCGCAAAATTTGATGAATAGTAAAAAAATTTGATAAAAATATTTTTTGCATTGACTGAATTACAAACAATTCTCTTATTTTTTTTTATGATTTTGCATTCCATTTTAAGGAGATTATATTAATTAACATATAAGCTATATTCATTGAGCTAATTTTGAAATTTTGGCTATTCTAATTATAAAAAAACCGTTATACCAAAATATATTGTTCCGAACTGAAAATGAAAGTAACCGAACTACAAATGTAACTGGTTGTAAGCTTAAACTTAAAATCCTGGTTTTGAATGACAGTCACAAAATCTTAAATCGCATAAAAAGTTCCTCGAAATTTATATCAAGATTTACTATGAGATTTGAGGTCATCAGAAAATAGAAATAGAAGCGCCATACTCAAATATAGATCAAATTACTTTAAGATTACTTAACTTCAAACATTGACATTTCTGTCAAGAGAATTTTATTTCAATGTTGTGTCCAAAATAGCTTAAGATTTGCCCAAGGATTTCCAAATAAATCAAAATAATTTTTTTTTGGTAAAATAGTATGAAAACATGCTATATAATTTATTTTGAAATTAGATGAGCTATATGAGAGCTATAATGTTTATTATTTTCAAGGTTTTTTTTACAGTTCTATTATTTCTTGATTCATTAACTAATTTTTATGTATGCTACTGCTTAAAAACCTTAATAAATCAAACACTAGTTTAAGTAATGGATATTGTTCTTTAATTATTCTTCAGTGTATAATTTGTTGCGATTTTTATCAAAATTAAAAAGAAAAACACTGTAACTTTAAACATAGCAAATAGAGGAAACTTTTTATAAGTTCAAATTAAGCTCTCAGAAGAAATTAATCTTAGTCAGTAAAGTGGCATAACAGAAGAGGGGGAGGTTGAGTCAGTTAATCCTAAGAGGCATTTCTTATTGGCCGCAAAATTTTTAACATTATCTTCTAGAAAGTTTTTACATTTATTTATTTTTTATTATTTATAAATAAGGGATCGCCAAAATTACCAAGATGAGTCAATTTTACATATATATTTTAAATAACAAAATCCCATTTGCTTTATCAAATAGTTCCAGGAGGTGAAAAAATTTTAAAAATCACTTTTTCTTATTTTATTATTAAATATATTTTTTGAGGTAATTTGAAAAGAGACGATTCTTTTTGTCCTTTATATAAAACATTTAAAAAACTGTCTCGGCAACTTATTAAAAAAAACTTTTTAAATAAAAATATTTAATCATTTTAATCGTTCAAAATGTCATTTGAAACAATATATTGTTAACAATTATATATTAACCATTTTAATAATAATAAATTATTTTTTTAATAATTTTAGAAGCAAGCTAAGTATTTTTAGCATATTTTTAAAGTAAGGTAAATAAATAACCTTTTTGTGATAAAATACAAAATTTTGACTTAACACTTAATCGATGTTATATTTTTCAAATTTTTAAATAATGGCAGAAAATATCGTTTTACTGTGAAATATGTAGCTCAGATGAAACGGAACTTATAAATACAATAAAATTTGCTTTAATTTTTTTATTTAAATAAATATGTCAGAAAAATAAGTTTGTAATTATTTTAACTGTCACATAAAAAAATTAATTTGTCTTCTCAACACATTACACATTGTGGGATGTTTTTATGGTGAATTATTTCACATAGTCATGAAACAAAATACACTATACTCAAATAATATATTTTTATGCATGAAATCATATAAAAAAATTACTTGAATCGAATTTCATACTTTTCGTATAATTTTTCATTATAATAAAAACTTTTGACTAATAGTTATAAAACCAATTTCATTTTTACGTAGAAAATTGCTTTGTAAAAACCTCCTAACCAAAAAAATCTTAAAATGTTATTATTAAATGATAAAATCCAATATACTGGAAGCTGAATTATTTTTGAGGGACAAAATTCTACCATAACCAGTCCAATATATTGGACAATGAATCATTTTTGAGGGACGAAATTGTACCAAATCCTGTCCAACCAAATTTTTTCCAATATATTGAACATTGGATTATTTTAAGAGACAAAATTGTACCAATCACTATCCAATATATTAGACACTGAATTAATTTTAAAGAGCAAAATTATACTACAAATGCTATCCAATATATTCAATACTGAATTATTTTTGAGTGACAAAATTGTACTAAATAACATCCAACTAAATGCTGTTCAATATATTGTACACTAAATTTTTTTTGAGTGACGAAATTGTACTAAATGCTGTCTAATATATTGGACATTGGATTATTTCAAGTGACGGAACTGTACCAAATGTTGTCTAATATATTAAGCAGTGGATTATTTTTAAAGAAAAAAATTGTGCCGTAAATACTATCCAATATATTGGATACTGAATTATTTTTAAGTGACAAAATTTTACCAAATGTTGTCCAATATAGTGAACACTGAGCTTAAGTAGTATAAATAGCAGGAAAATATTTTTTATTACTTGTTTTACATTAATAAACATCTACTGAAAAGAACATTAAGTAAGATTAAAAATAGTAATAATAAGGTGAGAAATTTTTACTTAATAAAGCTCAGCCTGACTTCACGCTAAGAAATCAACGTGGAGTGATTAGCATTGTTCGTGTCGGAAATCTTTCGTGACACATTCTAATTATGTTTAGGCAATGTCATCTGCTTGTGTTAAAATTACTAGATGTTTTCTTCTTTTCTTTATAATAAGCATGATTAAGTTTTACTCTTGTTTTTTAATTTATTTTTAATAACATTTCAGTATCAGAAAATGCGAATGAATATAAAAATAAATAAATAAATAAATCTGGACATTGGAAGTATTTTCTAATTATTTATTAATTTGTTAAAAACAACATTGTTAGAAATTTCTCAGAAAAAATTGTTAAATAACACTTTATTTAATTGTTATTTTACCCTATTCAAAGAAAACAATCAAATAACCATAAAAAAAGATGGTATATAAACCGTATATTAACTGCTTTCACCTAATACAGTTAAACCAGAATTTTATTGCGCTAACTAAACTCACTTAATGAAGCAACTTAGTTCCTTGCAGCTGGGTACATATTACAGCTGAGGGGGCTAATCTATCAGTCTTATGACTGACAGAACGGATGTTCAAAACCCAGCGTTGACGAGGCAATAGTTCCTCCATTCATTTCAACACATGAAGAATTTCCTGTGCCCTGCACACTTCAATGCTCATTACTCAATGAAACGCCTAGCTCCAATGTCCATTTAAATTTCGAAACCATGCTAGTTGTAAATGGTTAAAAACCGTATAATTTTGTATTCATGGTTTTATAACCATACTAGTTGTAAACGGCTTCAAAACCGTAAAGGTAAAAAATGTTCTCTACCTTAAACTGTAGGGTTAATTGGATGGACAAACTGCTGCCAGTTATTTTACCATAGTTTTAGAATGAAAATTTTAACAGCGTATAATTACCAGGGTTCTACAAATCAACTATCACCCCAACACGGAAGGAAAAAAAGGTAGCTGGTATTTAAAATAACTCAATTTTGTTTTTATTATGGTTATTACATTTATCCTGCAACTAAGATCTTTGGTTTTGTGCAACTGCATAGTATTTTTTTTTCTGGTGATCAAATAAGTAAAAAAACATTCACATTAATTTATTTGTTTGAAAATATGTTCAATACATTTATAAAAACTTATCTTGACATTTAAAAATGTGTAAATACTTTCCGTAACCTAATTACAGAGCACTAATTATTTAAAATATTTGAGGTTGCTTTCTTGAGCCATTAAAATTGGCACATGATTTGCAAAGTCCAATCATTGGAACAAAAGTTATTCTGGATATATTTTCGTATTTACACACTATTCATGTAATATTTTTTAATATTTTGCATTTGTAATTTGTAGAATAAAACAAAGTGACCAAATTTTTTAGACCAAATATATTTACTCATAAATCAAATATAATCTAATATACAAAATGGCAGCTTAAAAAGTAACTAACTGCAATTTTCCTTATCATATAAGCGGTGTAACATAGCTTCATGGCATTTTATTAAAATAATTATATATAAAAAATGTCACAGTTTAATTCAAATCATAATGATTCTGTGTAATAAATATAATAATTAAAATAATGCAAACTTGTAATAATGATAATATTACTAAACTATTATTATACTGTTAAGAATATAAAATTTTAAAGGTGAAATTATAACAATAAAAATCCATTCAAAATAAATAAATTTGAATAAGCATTTTTAATAGAGCACTTTAAAATAGAAGGAAAATAAGTTCAAACTATGCAAACACGCGTCAAATTGATTTCAAAAATAGTCCGTAGCAATTTTAAGTTTACAAATTTATGTAAAGAAACAAACTATAATTTAAAAAGTTAATTAATGACCTAAAAAAGTTAATTAATGACCTAAAAAAGTTAAAAAAAAGTTTCGGAAAATTGCCTTTCTGGCCCTATAAGGAAGGTATTCTATATTTCTTACAACCTCATAGCATTAAAATGCAAAAATTTATTTTAAAGTCCTTACAGAAAATATGAATGCAATAAATAAGCATAATTTTAAAGATTAGAACTACTGTTCGATAATTTTGTTTTGTTTTCACCTAATCCTTCGAGGAATTATTTTCAAATTTTATTCGTAAACACTTCTACGAATATTCAAAAGCGGATCAATAAAATTCTGTCTTAATACTTTTGTTCAATATATAATTCAAAAGCTTTAAAAGTTCTATTTTCTTCTTTATTATATTGAATATTCACTCAAAAATCAGTCACTTGCATCCATTTAATAGATTTCTTTTCCATGTGTGTCACATTAAAAAAGAAGAAGAAAAAAAATGTTTCATTTTGCTTTTTTTGTGTAAGTTAAAAATAAGCATAGATAATAACTTTCATTGTTAATTAAATTAATAATATAGCGGAACCAAAGTTATCGCTCTACATTCGCCAAAAGGCGACTAAATTTAAAAATGACTATTTAAAATTTCTTTACTGACACCGAATTGCCACTTTCTCGCCTAAAATAAACCCCTTGTGATCCAAAATACGTGTTTTCAATTTGTTTTACTTTACCAGAAAACTGGAATATTTAGGTTATTTCATTCTTGTTCGAAATTTCAGTCGCCTAAATTTGGTTATTAAAGGTTTCATTCTATTTCAAGTTAATTTCATAGTACTTTTTTTATTTTATGTCTGTTAATGTTTAAAATTAATCTAATTAATAATAGTTTCATCACTATAAATACAATCAGTTCAGATTTTTTTTGTAACTTATAAATTTATGTTCGTTAAAAAACGTAAATCCTTTGCTGCATTATTGGATCAATAACTATAAACTATAAATTTTATTAGCTAAGCATTTTATATAGAATACTTGACTTTTACATACATCTGCTTGGAGAGATTATGAAAAACTGTTTTTGAAACGAATCGTGTAGTGTTTACCATATTTTGAGAAATGCTTAAAAAATATGTTAGTATTTTGAAAATAATTAAAGTACTGAAGTATAATTTTTTAAAGCATTGTTTTTAGTACGAAATTTCAATGTTTGAAAAAATTGCCACATGTTTTCAAAAGTCGCCGCTTTTAAAAATGTTACTACCGGCACAGATCCGGTAGCTAAATTTTCTATTTTTGCCCTATAGTTCTCCACCTTTGATGAGCGTAATACAGGGAATAGGTGGCAAATTAGGTAAGGATATACGAAGGCATTTCCTTTTTTATTTTATGTTATAACCGTTGTTGAACAGCCGACCCAATCTTATGGGTTTATGACTACTAATGTTCAACTCCGTAGCCTTGTAATTTTGAACCCAATTCAGAAGACAAGGGATGAATTGTCAATATTAACATCTTCAGAACCGGCAGACGAAGAAAAAGCGTTTCATCTGCATATTTCATAACCATCGTTGAACAGCAGACCCAATTTTTTTTTTTTTTTGGTTTTACAACTACTGATGTTCAACTCCGTAGTCTTGTAATTTTAAACTCAATCCAGAAGACGAGGAAACTCCTGGATCGAGTAATGGGAAAAATGTGCCTTCGTGGAGGACTTTTTGATGGAGCTAACCCGCATTTCCGTTACATGGAGACGAAGACCACGAGAACCTCCCACGGTTAGCCTGATGGCAAGGGGACTCTAACCCATGATCCGTCTACCACTGAGGATATTTTAAGTCAGCACTGTGGTCGGTGCAAGCCGGATGCGTAATTCGTATCGACTGGGATTCGAACCCGATTCGCCTAATTGGAAGGCGAACTCTCTATCCCTTGCTCCATTGCGGCTCTACGTAAGTATTAGTAGAAACGGAGTCTAAAAGAGGACAATTAAGAAAATAATGCTCTTAGATAAAATAAAAATATCAGAAAAGTTAGATTATTATTGCACCTCAATAGATTGAGCCGAAAGTGTATTTTTACAAGAAGAATACTGAATATACTTCCTCCTTTCTAACTAACCCGACAGCTCCGGGTGGGTTCAGGTCTTTCACGGAATTTTATTCTAAGCCGTCCTGTTCTTGACCTTTCTAATTTATTTACTTTAATAATTTTAAAGACATTTTCTAACCAGTCGGGCCACTTGAATCTTGGTCTTTCTCTTGTGTGATTCGATTGTGATTCCAAAATGATTGTGATTCAAGTAGCACTCATAATTGTTAAATACCCTGCCCATTTCATCCTTTGAATAGCAATATACTGAATGTACTAACTATATGAACTGCCAAATTATGAAAAAGAGATTAATTAATGACTTGAATGATACTAATAGGAAAATTGATTTCAAATATAGAAAGGAGCGGATTCGACAAAATTACTCCAATCGAGAGGAAAGACCAACAAACTCCATCATACATGAATCCTCTTCAGAAATACTAGGTGTGTCACTACACCTGGGAACTATCTTGGTTCTTGGTGTAGTGAAACACCACTTTGGTGTGAAGTAGTTGTAACTTTTTTGGTGTTCGAAAACATCTGAGAAATGCTTCAGTTGAAAAACTTTACATTATTTATATCAACTTCTCCTGCATAATGCTTATTAAACGCACCCTTTCCAAAATTCAACCTATATCACTGTGCGTAGCAACCAGTTTTCATTATCCATGACAAACAAATGTTAACAGTATTTCATATCAATATTTAATAAGTTGCGCCTATTCAATAACGATACAATTAGTTACGGTAATGTAATAACAATTACCCAATTAGATAATTTTATTCAGTCCCGTATGTTAACAAATAAAATTCCTATTTTGTTGCTATTGCTTGAAATTTATTCCTTGAACCATTCACCAGTTTTATTATATTTTCTTAATGTTTATTCCATAGAACTTTCTCTAGTAACTCATTACAAAATGTAAAAAGGCCTCTATATGCTTCCATTAAAATGTATAATATGTAACTGTCATATTACAAGTATCTTACACATTTTACTTGATTTGCAGTAATAACGAATACAGTATATTTCGATTGGAAAATATTTACTTTTAAAAGCAATTTCAAAATATTTGAATTTACCCTCGTTGGTCGTGGCTTTTAATTACTAGGAAAAACTATTAAAAAATAAGAAATTCGATTCAATTAATCGTTTTGACTTAAACATCATATAAATATCTTATTATTTGAGCCTAGTTAATTTTTTTTTACCAAAATATGAAGAAATAACACTATAAAAGCATTTACATCATTCAATCATTCAAAAAAAGTTATAGATAAAATGCATCATTTTTAATATAATAACTAAAAGACTTAAGTTTATTTCACTAAACTTTTTTAAAGAAATATTATTTTATCGCATTTATGAGTTTACTTTCGTCTAAGCAAAATTGAAAAAACTGCGGTACTATCTCTCCGAATTTGTTGTTTAAGGAATACTTTTTTTCTTCCAGTTAACACTAAATCGAGGTTTCATTTACAATTCAAAGGCCGACCGGCCTGTGTAGGGGTTAGGGAATTGTCCTTGCATCAGAAAGGTTCTGGGTTCGAATCCCGGGCAAGGCATGGATGTTCTTTCCTTCTCAGTACTATCTGTCCTCACTGTGAGAGCAACGTTGTCCCACCTAATATGGTGCCCCGGAAAGAGAGGCCAACAAAATCGCCCAGTATATGCCTGAATTGACGGATGTTAACACAGGTGGGCATTGGAAAGAAAAAAAAAAGGTTTCCTTCATAAGTAAGCATTGAAGTTTAATAATATAATTCTGATAATTCTGATGAATTAGGAGGACTCAATAAGATTATTGGGAGACAATTGCATTCTTAGAGGACTTATTGATGGAACTGATCCAAATTTGCGTTATCACGAAACCCTCCCACGGTTAGATCAGAAAATTAACATAAATTAACTCGAGAAAAAAAAACAGAAGATAGATTCCGATAGAAAAAATATCTAATTTCAAATGATTTTAAGCATCATACCAGAAACATTAAATGCCATGCGGGTATGAAAATTTAAAGAAAAGAGGTGAAAAGTAAGTTGTCAAACTAATACGTAAAAAAATTACTTTTATAAACCAATAAATAAAAATATGATTATTTTTAAAAAGTTTGAACAGCAAAAAAATTTTTAGTTACTTCTATATTTTAAAAAACCAAAACCATATTCGTTGGATGTATAAAGTAATGGAAATAAACTTGATTCACGTATTTTAAACATCAGTCAACGCACTTAAAGCGTCATACATGGAAATCAAAGAACAAATATCTGTTATCAATTCCTTCATACAATAAATAAGAGGTGAGACTAAGAAAAATAAATAAAGATATTGCAGCTATGTTTTCAATAAGAGTAAGAATTTACTCATAGATTCTAGGTAAACATGTGCTATCATAACGGAAATCTATCGTTTTCCCGCCAAATCTAGCAGGTAACTTTTAAAAGAAAAATTTGCTTCCTTTGATTGATTGTGGAAATGAAATTTTTGTTTTAATTCCTTTTAAATATGTGTTTTTTTTTCTAAAAAATAAATAAATTTTTTAAATTTAAAGAAAAATTTACTTATTTATTTTTTAATTTTTATCTAAGACTCAATATTAATAGCTCGAAGAGGTAACGCCAAATATGCTAATTAATATGTGCATACGATGTTTAAAATTATGAAAGAACTTACTTTCTCTGAATAAACATACCCTTCTTTCAACGGATTTCTGACCCCAAGAATATAGGGGGTACCAGCAATCTGGAAAATATGGTCCCCATAGTTCGGTCAGGAGAGCGAGCTAAAGTTTGGACCCCTTCATATTAATTTTACCTTTTGCGTATTTTGCTATAACTCGAAAACTTTTTATGCGAATTGAAAAAGTTTTGTACAGAATTATAAAATTCGTTTATCCAAAGATAATTCCATGAAAAGGATTAATTTTAGTATGCATTTATTATGTTTTATTATTTTATTTAATAATAGTCGAAAAAATTTCGAATACTTAAAATTTGATTTCTCAGAAACTATTCGACCGATTTTGTTTAAATTTTGTATTTTGACGTATAAAATTATATTCTTTAAAATGACGTAAAAAATTTTATACCTCGCAATTCAAAATTTTTTCGACCATTAATAAATTAAATATTAAAAATTATTAAATATTTTCTAAAAGTTATTGCTTGCTTGGAATTATCTTTGAATAAACAAATTTTATAATTAAATGATTCAATTCGTTTTAAAAGCTCTACAGATATAGCGAAAGGCGCAAAAAGTAAAATTACCATTAAAGGATCCAAATTTTGGATTACTCTGTTGACCAAACTATTGGGATAGTATTTCCAAATCGCGGCTACCCCCTATGTCTTGGGGGACAGAAATCCAAATCCATCGAGAAAAAGATATGTTTAGAGAAAGTGCGTTTTTCTGTCTGATTTCGTAACTTAAAATATCGTCTGCACTAATAAATTAGCATATCTGAGGTCACCCCCTCAAACCTAGAACGTGAAGACGTCCTAGAACGTGAAGATCCGATCATTCACCTACTATTTTATTGTAAAAATGAATCCTTCACAAAACCTTTCATTCTAAAAATATTTGATAAAAGAAGTCGATGACAGCATTAATTCATTAAGAAACCGGTTTTGCGCTAGTCTTAGATTCTGAAAATTATGAGCAATTGTTTTGGCAAATGAGACATTTCACAAAAAATGGTTATAGATTATTGGTTTTTGCAATTTTTTCGAAAATCACAAAAACAGGACTCTATTAACACAAAATCTCAAGAATTGTGAATAGATTGTTCACTGTTTTACAAAACAGGTATTTTTCACTTAAAGACTAGGACTATTGTTTTTTATGATTTTTTGCGAAATCACAAAACGATGATCCTATTAACTCAAAATCACAAAATTTGTTGGCCCTTAGCCAAAGAGGAAAGGTAAGTGGATCTGGGCAGCGCCTAGCTGAGTCATTTACCCCCACCCCAAGAATACTTTTTTTTTTCAAATTTAATCTATCAAATAAAGTTATTATTAATGCTAGTAAATATATTATTTTTACTAATTAATATTTATGTTTATAATAATATTTAATAAACAACTATAGATTATAAATAATAAATAAACAAAATCTAGACCAAAAATGTGTCAATTTAAAAATATATAATGCCACCGACAACCCCGTTCGAAGCGGGTTACCCCATCTGTAAAGAGGGGATGCTTCTCCTATATAATAATTGTGTATAGATTGTGAATAGATTTTTAACAATTTCACAAGAACAAAACTTTCACAGAAATACTGCATAGACTTTTTTTTTTCGTTTTTTTTCTTCGCAAAATGAAAAAACAGACCACTCTTTAAAGGAAATTACAAAATTGTTAATAGAGTTTTTAAAATTTCGAGTAAACGGGACCTTTTTTAGAAAGGCTGTACTGTTATTTTTCTATGATTTTTCACAAAATCACAAAAACAGAATCCTATTTAAACAAAATCACAAAATTTATGTTTATAATAATATTCAATAAACAACTATAAAATACAAATAATAAATAAACAAAATCTAGACCAAAAATGTGTCAATTTAAAAATATATAATGCCGCAGACTATCCCGTTCGAAGCGTTTTACCCCATCTGCAAAGAGAGGATGCTTCTCCTAAATAAAAATTCTGGCTTCGGGCCTACAAAATTGTGAATAGATTTTGAACAATTTCACAAGAGCAAAACCTTACACAGAAAGACTGCATAGACTTCTTTTTTCCCGTTTTTTCGCAAAATGAAAAAACAGACCATTCTTTAAAGGAAATTACAAAATTGTTAATAGAGTTTTTAAAATTTCGCGTAAACGGGACCTTTTGTTTGGACCTTCTGTACTATTATTTTTCTATGATTTTTCGCAAAATCACAAAAACAGAATCCTATTTAAACAAAAGCACAAAATTTCAAATAAAATTATCACAGTTTCACAAAATCAAGACCTTTCACAAAAAATTTGGATTATTCCTGCTCGAACAAGTCCCCTACCGCATTTCAAAAAAGTCTTTGTATATTCCCGCGTCAAATTTTATAACTTAAAAAATGTATGATTTTTTTTTTTCTATTTGTATCACTTTAAGAAAGGGGTTGTTATTACAAAAATGTAATTTGTTTTATTCTGGTTGATTAGAGTTTTTAAATATAGCTAAAAATTTTTTTTTTTTTAAACTATGAAATTTGATTTTTTTGGACAATTTAATAGTAAATAAATTTCTTATTTTTGAGTCTAGTTGATTTTGCTTTTTGAGCAAAATATCAAAGATGGTAAAAACTAAAATTAATCAGTTTTTATGCAATAATTAAAAAATAATTCATTTTTAATTAGGTTTATTCATAAAAATAATTCATTTTTAATTAGGTTAGAGTTTTTAAATATAACGAAAAATGATTTTTTTTTTTAAAAAAACTATGAAATTTGATTTTTTTGGACAATTTAATAGTAAATAAATTTCTTATTTTTGAGTCAAGTTGATTTTGCTTTTTGAGCAAAATATCAAAGATGCTAAAAACTAAAATTAATCAGTTTTTATGCAATAATTAAAAAATAATTAATTTTTAATTAGGTTTATTATTTTATAAATTTATTTAATTGAAATTTTTTTTTTAAATTTTAACACCTCTATTAGTAAATTTACTTCTAAGTAAAAGTTGTTGGCACTACTTATAGTCTTAAGAGAATATTTTTCTTAACCCCTTCAAGACCACGATCACATAAACGTGGTTCTTCCTTCACGGTTCCATGCAAAGCCTTTCTGACTTCAGCGGCCCAAGATTACATGGACGTAGTATATATATAGACTCAATATAGCGCTTTCGTACTGCATTTCATGTCAGTACTCTTTAGTACGCATATTCTCTGAATTCGCAGATTTGAGCCGTGAACGCTCAAGAGATAGAGCATTCGCCTTTTAATAAGGTGAACCGGGTTCGAATCTCAGCGATGGCTGGTCAATATGAATTCCGACTTGCACTGATCACAGTGCTGACGTAAAATATCCTCAGTGGGAGACGGATCATGGGTCAGAATCCCCTTACCGACAGGCTAGCCGAGAGAGGTTTCCGTGGTTTTCCTCTCTATGTAACGCAAATGTGGTTTGGTTCCATAAAAAAGTCCTCCACGAAGGCAAATTTCTCCCAATACTTAATACATGAGCTTCCTTGTCTTCTGGATTGGGTTCAAAATTACAAGACTACGGAGTTGAACATCAAAAGTTATAAAACCAAAAAAAAAAAAAATTGGGTCTGCTGTTCAACGATGGTTATAAAATATGCAGATGAAACGCTTTTTTTCTCCGTCTGCCGGGTCTGAAGGAGTTGATAATTCATATTCTTTTGGAAACTCGTTTAAAAAGTATTTGAAAGACTAAAAACTAAGAAAAAGAACGATTGACTTACCGATTTTGGCACAGCAAGCAACGAAAATCCATGCAGTAATGATAAATGGACCTGCTACATGATCGAAATCAAAAATAGCTACTGGAAATCTTTTCACTTCATGGACAGTTCGTTGTGTAGATGGCACAGTAGAAACATCACGAAGTGGCTGAAGATGAGGTTCATTCGCTTTATTAGAAATCACTTCCGTTTTTAAGTTATTTCCCTCATCTTCACAAAAACAGTTTCCAAAAAACAAAAAAGTCGTTAATAAACAAAGTCGAAATGTTTTGAAAGAAATCATTTTTCTGTTCTTTTTTTTTTTTTTTTTTTTGTAGTTTCAACCAAATTTAAATCTTAAAGCTCTTTGCCTTGTAGAGATCACAAAATACATATCTAATTCATTTGTTCTTAAAATATTCTAAATTTACAATAATTCTCTCCAAAAAAGCAGATTTTTACATATTTTTAAATAAAATAATTGACTTTTTCAAAACTATCGTTACATATTACTTTCTAAAACATCGTTTTTATCAAAAATACCTCCTGTGAGCGCCGTGTATCAATTCACCGGTTTTACTAAAAGAGAACTCGCTCCTCTCTTTTTCTACTCACACCAACGACTCAATGTAGATCACTGGGTTATAGTTTCTAACTCATATCTGTATTCTTCTTCTACAATCCCACCTTTTCTAGTGATGTCAGTCGTTTACAGGATTTTGATTGGCTGGTGCTTAGCAACCACAACATCGCGTCTCTCGGCGTTTGATTTAAGCAGAAGACGCGAAACCATTCTTTCTTTTTCTTCAAGTGATCCGAAAAGAGAAAACCCTTTTACAACGAAAAACAAGAGATGTTATTTTCCCCGCAAAACAGCTTATAAAAGTGTTTAGTTTAATCACGAGTATTAAATAAAAGATCGAAGTAACAGTTTCTACTAATAATGAAACGTATGTTTTAAATATATTCTCGCAAAACACAAACGTTAAATAATGTGATTTTTTCTTAGAATTATGTAGATTGGAAGAAACTCATAAATGCGATAAAACATTATTTTTAAAAAAATTAAATTAAATAACTGAATTAAATTGTTTTTAATTTTTAATCATTTGATAAAAAAATTATAATTTTTAACACTTTTTGCACATTGTTAAATATTTTTTAATGTAATTCCAGGATAGACACTATCCAAAAAAATTTAAAAACTGGTAGGAAAAAATCAAGAAATCAAAATGTTTTAATAATTACCATCAACTAAAAAATGCTTGTAAATTAATTACACTAAACAAATTATAGACATCTAGCTTGACATTATTTAATGTAGTTTGTTTTACTGATTTCAAATAGGAAAACCGTTTTGCTTTATCCCGTCAGGATTTTCAGTTGTTAGCAAAAATTAATTTTCATGGAACGTTGTTTAGTTTTCGTAGAATATTGTTTCAATTTTAGTAACTTTGATGGAATATTGTTTAAATTTTATTAGTTTTAATAGAATACTGTTTAAATTTCATTATTTTAAAGAAATACAATTGAAATTTTATAAATTTTACTTAAATATTGCTTAAATTTTATTAGTTTTCATAAAATTTGCTTGCATCGGGTACAACAACTGCGCATTTCTGCCACAGATACAAAAAGTTTAGGAGTTTCCTTGGAATGAGGGACACTTTACACTAGAACCACAGAAAAAAAAATAGGGAGAAAAAGCTCCAGAAGTAAAAGCAAGGAAAAAGAGCATTGAAAAAAAGCATCGGGGAAAAAAGCACTACTTTAACAATTACAAGAATTTAATGACCGATTAGATTCAGGCTGTTAAACATGAACGTAATATATTTAAATATTTATTGGAATATAAATAGATTATTTTTAAATCTGATAAATATGTAAAGTTAAACTTAAAGTTTGATAAAACGAACTTTAAATGCATGTTCCGAGATTATTCTAATTATACATAATACAATTATATAATATACTTAATAGTATTATTATATAACGTCTTAATTAAAAAAGTATAGTTTTTCAAGAAATTAAGTTTTGTGAAAAGTTGAAAATATTGACAAAAATTAAGAAAAGTTTCATTTTAATACAATTTTTTTAAAACAAATTACCTATTGCTAAAGCATAATCACAACACAATTAGTCTAATTATTGGAATTCAAAAAAATTATGCTGCTACTTTAGAATTTAAAAAAAAGAATTATTAAATAGTATGAAATGCGTCAAGTGCCTTTCATGAACTTTAAATTAATTCTTGTACTTCAGTTATTTTTTTAAAGAATCTAATTTCATTATAAGGAATATTTAATTACATTAAATTCAGGCTTAATTCCCTAAATTGCCCAAATCAAAATGGGCGTAAATTTAAATAAATGTTCACGTTTTCTCAGTGTTTTTTTCTACAGCTTTTTTCGGGTTCTCTTCGGTGTTTATTTCCGATGCTACTTTTTATGCTTATTATTAACTACTGAGTAGACTCTTAAGATGTGTACAACATTGAAGTATACCTTAGATTAAGCTAGTTATTTCAGTGCGTATAGATTTTATGTGCACTGTATTTTGAACTAGATATTTCTATACTAGATATAGACTTGATATTTCTATATTAGATATTTCTATAGTAATTTGACTTGATTTAACTGTTTTCTTAGCTAATGATATGTTAATGAGTAATCAATGTAACAGCAAAGGACTCTAGGGAAATGTAAATGGTTGAAGGAGTATATATGTTACTGTAAATGACCAAAATTGGTAGTTGACTTCCATCGCTGAATGTTGATAATTACAGTCGCTTTGGCAAATATCCGAAACATATACATACTAGGTCTAGTTAAGTGCAACTGCCCGGTAAACCCAACACAGATGGTTTTTAAGGTTCAGTGCCTCTGCCAAGTATATATTTGCCCAATATGCCCTATATCAATGTTAAATATATTAAACTAAAATATCGAATAAATACAGTAATATCAACGAATAAATTAATATCAAATCAGGTATAACAAATATTGCGGACATTCACCAAAGCGACTATGTGATTGCTGACATTCACCGGTGAAAGTAGACATTCTCCTGATTTCGCTCATTCACGGTAACATACATAAAAAACAGTGAGACCGAAGACTCCCGGTGTAGTAAATGGTGACTGATGCACGTTAAATCTGTCGAGTCGCAAAGTCCTCCATGTTCCCATAACAAATCAATAACTCTGGGGGTACTGGATTGGAGATCGATCGTTCTCTGATTCAGGTCAAAATTACGATCTGTGGATGAATGAATGGATGTATGAATGAATCCGCCCTATAAAACGGGCTGTGACGTGTGTGTGGCTGAAGAGGAATTTTTGGCCATGGATGGCGCCACTGAAAAGCAAGAAACGCACCCTCTGCCTTAAATTTGCTCGGTTTCACCAAGAAGTCTTGCTAGTGCAGCAAGTGACATTAGAAACAACAACAAAAAGAGTGGGTGATAGAAACAAATGGTTCGCATATTTTAAATCAGCTCATTTTAATTGTCTAAGAAAATGTAGTTAATCGTAAGATATAAGCAGTTTTTTAAAATTTGTTCAGCTGTGTTATAAAAGACCATCTGAATTTTTAAAATTGATGTCAAATTAAACTCTATAAAATTTACGATAACCTTGTAAAGCATTTTACCATCACTTTTAAATTGTTTCCAGTCTATGGAAACCCTGATTACTTTACATTTAGGCTGTGAAATACATTCCATTAGCTTTAAATAAAGCAGAAATTTTATTGATGCACAAAATTGTCCAAAAAATTACTTGAATCCAACTGCTCATCTCTCCTATAATTTTTATAGCAATTAAAAACTCCAAATAAAGACGGCAAATCCAATCATATTTTTTCATAGGCAAACAAAAGAAAGATCCTAAAATATTATTTTTTAGTAATAAGATTATATTAAATGTTGTCCAATATGTTTGACGCTGGGCTTCAGGAAAATATGCAGACTCTAAATCCTTTGACGCAAAAATTTTATTAAACATATTTTTCATGCTTTTATCATTATTTTGTATTAATTTAAGTCAAAATTAGTGAAAAAAATATTATATTTAGCATTTTAATAATTTATGGTTATGAAATTCATCATGAAACACCGGTGTTCTTCTCTGGGTTAAAGGTAAAATCTTCCAAACAAAAAATTTTGGAAATTTACACCTATTTGTAATTATTTAGATCTAAGAGAAATAGTGATTCTTTATTGAAATTTCTTTGATTTACAAAAACAATTTTTGACTAGTGTTTGAATATGAATAAAAGATAAATTTCGAACTATTTTTTTTTTCGGGGGGGGGGATTTTATATTTTAAGACAATTATTACATTCCAATAATTTAAAAGATTTTTTTTCAGTAAATATTTGACTGTTTCTTATAAATAAAAAAAAAACGAAATATATTTTTGCTGGTAATTAATGTATCAGAAAAATGTATAAAAGAGACACCGGTATCCCATGTGTGTCAAAAAGTTAAAAACTTATACATTTCGCTACAGATAAAAAATCCCACTTTTCAATTTAAGATATTCCAAATTTAAGAGCATTTACTTTAAAGATTAATTAATAATTGTGAAACTTGGGTCAATAATTACGTTCAATGTTTAAATCCATAAAAGTTTTACGAAACATGTATGCTAAAGACAAAAAAAATAAAGCATGGGGGTTTTAATCAACTCGCAACATGGGGTAACTTAAATCAGCAGAAAGAATCTTTTATTTGTCCTGTGTTAGAAGGTAATAAGCAACAAAAAGCTAAAATAAATCTACTACAGTGCGAAGGAAAAGATGACACCTTAAAAATATTTTATCCAATGATTGGATTTTCCCTTACTAGGGCTGCTTTACTTAATAATTTTACTACTTAATTTTACTACTTTATTAACTATTTAATTATTCGAGGGATTAACCTTAAACATGCTAACAAATGATAGTTGTAGTTGTTGTTGTTGTCTGTCATTAATGCAGAGGGATGTGATTGTTTTTGTTTTCCAGTGGCGCCAACTATGGTAAAGAATTTGACTTCTCTCACACTCATACGTCCTACCAGTTTATAGGGTGGACCCATCCATTCATTTATCCACAGATCATAGTTTTGACCTGAGAGAACTATCAATCTCCAATTCAGTACCCCCAGAGGTATTGATTTGTTATGGGAAGACAGAGGACTTTGTGACTCGACGTCGGAGTAGAGAAGTAAGAATCAAAGAAAAGTTTGCAGGAGTAAAAAAAGTTTTTATCGATTCCAACTCCGGTTTGTTAAAAACTCGCTATCTTAAAATGACTCAGTACAATTAATAGGTTAATCGTCGATTCATGAAATCGAGAACAATTTTTTTTTTAGTCAACTACGTAGCAAAGTTAGTGAAAATAGGAAAATTAATTTGTATTAGTTTCCTAGTTTATGAACATTATAAACCCCAATTTAAAAAAAAACCTTCTCATCATACGGTATTATAGATGTTCGAGTGTAGTACATACAGTATTATGTGGTTCGAGTGTAATGTAGTACATGTCGTAATTTGTATGAGTTATTGATATCTTTTTTTAGAATGGTATTGTGCAGTATTACTACGAGGGTTGTAAATTAAATAGTGGAAACTTAACCTTGAAACTCACAAAAGGGCGCGCATGCGTAAATAGGGTATGGGTGTGGTGAGGTGGCGCTGTTGTCGATGTGTAGAGTGCAAAAAACAGTCGATTTGCTTAGAAGGGTAGTTGTTGCGTGGCGTTAAAGTGAGGAGTTTCGTTTCCATCGCTCTAAAGCATGTTGTGAAACGGCTTAATGACGAAAAAAGACGAGATGCTTGAATCCATCGTGCTACTGTCCTATATGGTAAAGCATTTGCTCCAAAGGCTTTCACTAATCCTCGATAGCATTCTGTTGCATTTTTGCCACGGGCAACCTCGATTGTAAGCCACGTCCGCTGATCACCTTTTGAAAACATGCCTTAGAGCGATGGAAACGAAACTCCTCACTTTAACGCCACGCAACAACTACCCTTCTAAGCTAATCGACTTTTTTTTGCACTCTACACATCGACAACAGCCCCACCTCACAGCTCCCATATCTAATTTGCGCATGCCCGTCCTTCTGTGAGTTTAAAGGTTAAGTGGCCACTATTTAATTTACAACCCTCATACATAATATTTTGCTATATAAATATTATCTATATTAGTATCCATTATGCTATATATATTTGGGTCCATTATGCTATATAAACGCATCTTTTTCGAAAGTTATTTCCTCAACTGTTAGGTTATATTATAAAATGTAATTTTAATAAAATATCTTTTTCTATCTAGTACATGTTGAAGTTGGTATGAGTTATTGATATCTAGCTCTTTTTTAGAATGGTATAGTGCAATATTACTATAAAATATTTTGCTATATAAATATTATCTATATTAATATCCATTATGTTATATATATTTGGGTCCATTATGCTATATAAATGTATCTTTTTTTAAAGTTATTTTCTCAACTGTTAGGTCATAATATAAAATGTAATTTTAAATAAAATATCTTTATCTCTAACTGTGCATAAAGAACATTAATATGCTAGTTTAGAATTATCTGTCTGACATTAGGGGGTAGGGATAGGTGAAATTTGGAAGAGTTGGCTTTTATAGTTTGTCCATCTTGATTTAGGTCAGGTAGAGGACTAATCCCAAAGACACGGTTCCCAGTAGAACACCGAAGTCAAGCATTGGCTGCGATCAGTAAATGGGTGGAAGATTTCTGAGAACAGTCTGCGTAGGGACCGAGAGTGCGTGGTATCTGTCCTCGTTAAACTGCTCTACTGTAGACTTTGCGCGCAGGTCGTCGGGCTACTAAAGCAAGGGAGCCATCCCCTCTGTAGGATCAAAATTGCGATGGCATGTCTTCGGATCATTCTAAGGGATGCTTCCCAGACGGTCGCCCATTGTGCAACTCCAGTGCGACGTAAATAAAGTACCTACCCATCGACGTACCAGTTTGGTTTAGATGCGATTTAGATGAGGTTGTAAAAACATAAATAATTAACCTCCATCTTTCCAAGAAAGCAATTTAAAAATCTTATATCTATTTGAATAAACATCAGCGTATCAGATATCATATTTTGAATTATTAATACCTTAAATTTATAATGAGCACATTTTGAGAATATTACAGGTTGTTTAAACTTCTGTCGGTAAAAATATATAATAATAATAATATCAAAATAAATTAAGATAATTATAGGAAAGGCATTCATAGAAACTCAACTCTCATTAGGTTTCTCATAAAGTTTCCTCAACTATTTGAGGAAACTTTTTGTGAAAAAGAAAGGAAGTTTGGATTCTGAATAATTTTTTCATTCATATATAATGTAACTTAAAATAAATTTCGATTGTACTTCGCTCATTAGCTAACGAATTTAAATACTGAAGAGTCGTAACAAATGCTGCAATTAAAAGTGATTATATGCTTACATTTAAACAAAGTGACCATTGGTGACCACTTTAAATTTAAAAATGCCGCCAGCCCTGAAAGGATGATTAGGCAACCACGAGTCAGTAGAAATCTGGAAATCAAACTTTCTATCCACAATAAGTACCTACTAAAGCTTTATTTTTTCGTAGCAATGACATAGATAAAGATTTATGTAAAGAATGATAGTATATTAATCGCTGTTGTCGTAGGGCGTTAAAAAACTGGGGGTGCCATTGTTCTTGTTTTCCAGTGGCGAATTTGACTTCTGCACATCCATACGTCACACCCGTTAATAGGACTGACCCAATCGTACAACCATTTATTTATCCACAGATCGTAATTTTCACCTGAACCAGAGAACTATCAATCTCCAATTCAGTACCCCCAGAAGTATTGATTTCTTATCGAAAAATGGAGGACTTTGTGACCCGACAGATTTAACTTGCTCCAGTTACCAGTTATTTCACATAAACCCTCTCACGGTAAGCCTGAGGGCAAGAGGACGCTAATCCATGATCCGTCTACAAATGAGGATATTTTCCGTCCGCACTGTGGTCGGTGTGAGCCGGCTGTGGAATTCGTATCGACCAGCCGTGGTTGGGATCAAACCCCTTGAGAGGCAAGTTGGGTCACCTCATTGAGAGGCAAGTGCTCTATCGCATGAGCCCTCAGGGCTCCGTCCTCCACGAAGGCAAAATTTCTGCCAATGCAGTACTCCGTACAGAAGTTCCCTTGTCTTTTGGATTGGGCTCAAAATTACAAGGCTACGGAGTTGAACTTTGGTAGCTATTAACTCAAAATTGGGTCGGATGTTCAACCGCGTATATAAAACAAAATAGCTAGTAGAAGAGCTGTGGTAGCTTAGGGGATGGAAAGTTCGCCTTCCAAAGAGGTGAACTGGGTTCGAATCCCAGGGATGCCTGATAGATACGAATTAAGCACCCGGCTTTCACCGACCACAGTACAGACGCAAAATATCCTCAGTGGTGGACGGATCATGGGTTAAAGTCCTGGTTTGCCAGGCTAACCATGGAAAGCCTTCGTGGTTTTCCACTCTATGGAATGCAAATGCTGGTTAATTCCATTAAAAAGTCCACCACGACGGAAAATTTCTTTCAATATTTGATCTAGGAGTTCCTTTGTTTTCTGTATTGGGAGCAAAATTGCAAAGATACGCAATTGAACATAAGTAGTCGTAAGCCCAAAAATAGGGTAGGCTGTTCAATGACAGTTATAAGATAAAATAGCTGGTAGAAAGAGCCGTGGTGGCTCTGGGGATACAGCGTTAGCCTCCCAATGAGGTGACTCGGGTTCGAATCCCTGGTCCATTCGAATTCCGCATCCGGCTCGCTCTAACTACAGTGCTAACGTAAAAATATCCTCAGTGGTAGACGGATCATGGATCATGGGTTTGAGTCCCCTTGCAGTCAGGCTAACCGTTGCAGGTTTCCGTGGTTTTCCTCTTCATGTAACACAAATGAGGCTCAGTTCCATGAAATAGCTCTCCATGAAAGCAAATTTCGCCTAATACTTGATCCAGGAGTTCGCTTGCCCTCTGAATCGGGTTCAGAATAGAGAGGCTACGGAGTTGAACATTGGTAGCCATGAACGCAAAATCGGGCCGTCAGTCCAGCGACATTTACAAAAAGTGGCTGGTAGAAAGAGGCCGAGATAGCCTGGTTGTTAGGGTGTTGGACTCGTGTTCGTCAGAACGGAAGCTTGAATCCAGCCGACCGAAGAATCCGAGTATTAAATGGTGACTGGTGCACGTTTACTCTGTCGGGGTTTCTAAGTCCTCCAAGTTCCCATAACAAATCAATACCTCTAGGGGTACTGATCCAGGAGTTCTCTTCTCTTCTGGATTGAGTTCAAAATTACAAGGCTGGGGACTGAACATTAGTAGTCGTTAACACAAATTTGGGTCAGCTGTTCAACGACGGTTATAAAATAAAGTAGCTAATAGAAGAAAAGTGGTGGATCAGGGGATAGAGCGCTTGCCTCCCAATGAGATGGCTCGGGTTCGAATCCCTGGTCGACATGAATTCCGGTTCCTACCGACCACAGTGCTCCAAAGTATTCGAAATTCAGCTATTTTTAAAAGATTTTACAATGGCATTTAAGTCCACATTTTTCCACACGTCTACTATCATTTGACGCATAATGTAATATAGGAATAATAATAGACATTGACATATATTTATTATCTGACTGATCAGCCCTTAAAATTCATAATGAAATTTTACATTGAGGTAGTACAATAAAGTAATATAAATGTGTAAAGAAAAAAGCTCACTTTGGGCTCACTTGTTTTTGGACGGCCACTGTAAAAGTCCAAAAACAGTCTGTGAAGCTTGTTAGTAAAAAACGTCACAAGAATCTCAGTGGATGTGTGGGGCATACAAGAGACGCCTACACTGCTGTCGTTGTAGATGTTTTAACACAGCTTAACTCTTAAAAATTGAAAAAAATTCGCACAATAAAGTTTTACAAAGTTATACCAAAGTTGAGATAATAAACAACTGCAATAAAATCCGATAAATATAGCTTGTTTAAATTCATACTGATTTCTAGAGAGCAGGGAACATAATTGGGCTTTGTAAAAACACTTTTTCAGTCGATGAAACTTAGTTTTACAGGTAAGCAATTACTAGTAACCTAATCAGAGGACAAAAGTTTCCTATAAACAAGTTGGCTGTAGACCTAGGTGATACTGCGACAGTCCTCAAGTTGGTGCAACGCTCTAAGTCCAGCTGCTACTCCAACTCATTGTCGGTCACTTGCAAATACGTTGTCAGTAAACAGCATGCTATCTGAAAAATCCTGATCAAAACATAGTTCAGTTAGCGACATCGCTGAGATCTCCTAGAAACGAAAATGGTTAACTTTTCTATAATAATCATAGATTGCCTCAAAAATTCAACTGAAGGCCTGGTTTCTTAGGAAACGTCGGCGTCAGCTTGAAACGAACGTTTGCCTCTGATTGGTTAATTTATGAGTTTGACAGCATACGTCATCGAACGCTCAGCTTGAACGACAACTGCCGTCCAAATCAACTGCAGTTGGATTACAACGTGACGTTAACAACAGGAGCAATGGCGGACAACGACCAACAACAGAGCATTGAAATCAGCCAAGATTTTAATTTTAACATTAAACATAGCTTCTTTTTCCTCTTCTTCTTCATTTAGCTAAGCTAAAATGTGTTTTTTCTTGGAAAAAGTCATTATTTGTTCTTTAAAGCACTTGTCGATAATCACAAAATCAATACAAATTCAAAATAAATATTTGTTTACGTTATTAACGCATGCGCAATGCAAGATAATGTCTGTGTTGGACCGACTGCTCACGCTGAGCTAACAAAAAGGTATTTTTATGGCGTCAAAATTATATCAACTTGACGCTGACGCCCAGTTAAGACGCTTCTCCTAAGAAACCAGGCCTTGAGCTAACAAACCAGTATTTTGTTGGCGTCAGGGTAACGTCAACTTAACGCTGACGCCCAGATAAGGCGCTTGTCCTAAGAAACCAGGCCTTGAGATGTCGTACTACTTGCTTGTAAGTGCTGTGTTTTTTCTGAAGTTTGGAGTGCAAATTACTCCTTCCGATTTCGGAACTCTCGACTACTTAGAGTAGCATAAATCTTAACTGAAGCTACGGAACATTTTTATACCAATGGTTAAAGATGTAAAATTTGAATATTAAAACTTAGGGTGAATTTTATTCTTTAGTTATGCAGATTTTTGCTTTTTGTTTGTCGAAATAATTGGCTTGAATATCGAAGCCATGCTATCATGTGATTTCCCAGCCAATAAAAACTTTACAAAATAGTCTATACAGTATGAAACAATTCAATTTTTATTGTATAAAGAGACATACAAATGAAGGCTTGTGTGCTCATTACGGCCGGGATAACCAGGTTGGTAGGGCGTTGGGCCCATGTCTAAAATATTGTTACAGAAATATTTCATAAAATATAGGAAAATACTTAAATGCTTTAAAAATTATTCAAGAATTGATAAATACTTATAAAATATTTACTTTAATATATTATTTGTTGAAATAATGCGTTTTTGTACGTTACTCTTTTGGAGATGCACCAAAACACCAAATCGCTTTTTTTAAAAACCATTCACTTAGTAAAATGTAGCATATCTATTCCTGCATTTGACAAGAACTATTCAATTAACTAACTATTCAATTTAAACTTCATACAGATATTTTGAATTATAAACATTTAGTCACTATTTAAAGATTTCTTTTCTTAGCATTTCCTTGGCTCAGTAAATATCATGAATGTCTTGAATTAGGCCTTTTGATTTTAAAAGAAATATTTTGTAAGTTATTTACTGAAAACTTTCGCAGAAAGTTACATTTAGAATAATTCCTTTCAGCACTAGATAATATTATAAATTTTCAAAGCTTTTACTGTGAATTAAACTTAAGCTTAATTGTTGTAAGAAATCATCGATGATTTTTTTTTCGAGCCTGGACAAAGCTCGAAATGCGTGTTACGAAAATCAACACAGCTAAAAATAGGTCTTTACAAAATTAGACACAGCTCCAAAATGTGTGTTTACGAAAGAGGACTCAGCAAAAAATACGCTTTTTCAGTTTTCAACCCGAATTTAACAACCTAACGGGGAATTAAACTCTTAACTTCTCTTTGCTGTTGGTGTTTTTAATTACACTTGGACAAGGCAAGCTCGCCAGCCATCGGCTTTGCGAATAGTGTTGGGAAAGAACAGCTTCCGTTTAACAAGAGAGCTACGCTAGGGTGAAAGTGCGAATTAGCTCATTATCCCCCGAATAGATGGCAGCACCACTCATTCGTCAGACCACTTCCAAAATTTAGACATAAATCTTAAGGGGAAGGATATTTTCTCCAGGTCCCCGTTCTGCTTTTACTGCTCCTCCGGACCGAGGTACGATGCTCAATCCACTTGGCTACTAAGATATTTTTCCTTACTTATTTAAACACTATTTGTTGTTGTTGTTAATTTACGTCGCACTAGAGCTGCACAATGGGCTATTGGCGACGGTCTGGGAAACATCCCGGAGGATGATCCGAAGACATGCCATCACAATTTTAATCCTCTGCGGAGGGGATGGCACCCCCGCTTCGGTAGCCCGGCGACCTGCGCGCGAAGCACAGTTTAACGAGTTTACGATAGCACAGTTTAACGAGGACCAATAACCGTACACACTCGGTCCCTACGCAGACTGATCCAAGTGGTCACCCACCCGCACACTGACCGTAGCCAGTGATGCTTGACTTCGGTGATCTGCTGGGAACCGTGTCTTAACGATCAGTCCACTGCGGGACTTATTTAAACACTAAAAATTATCATTATGGGCAAAATCCCGAATTTTGGAGTCGGGGTGTTCAGATGTATTTTAGATGTAACTTTTCAATCGATGCCTTCATGTTTAGAATTCTAAACGATAAGGTGAGTTTTAAAACTCTAAATTTCAAGGGAGAAAATTTGCAACCACTATTATAAATTTATAGCACCCGTGGCAACCTTCTAGAAACAACTGTTAACTTTTAAAAACTTTTCTTAAAAAAAAAATTTTGAAAAAAACACTAACTTAAGTGTACCAGGTGATTTATGCAAATGATCGATATCGAATTACGAATTAATTTGGATTCATTAGTTTATTCTAGAAAAAAAAAGAAAAAGTACTCATAAACGAAATTTGAAAAATGGAATCAAATACAATGTCCATTTTCATAAACATGTACTTTGAGCTGTTCTCATTTTCAAAAACACGCATTTCAAGTTGTGTCCATTTTCATACACACGCATTTCGGTATGTTTCCATTTCGTAAACACGAAATTTTGAGCTGTGTCTATTTCACAAACACACATTTCGAGCTGTGTCCATTTCACAAACACGCATTTCGAATTGTGTCCACATTTAAAAACTCACTGACGAGTTAATGTTTGTGTTATACTCCCTATCTTTTGATATACCACCAAAATAAAGTTTTTTATTATCATCAAAGTCAACTTCACAATAAAAATTAATTTTTTTAGTAATTTCTTTTTTAAACAGAAGGATATCAGAATAAACTCTTGTTTAAGGAGAATTTTGTAGTTGTTGCTTATTTACGTCGCACAATGGGCTATTGGCGACGGTCTGGGAAACATCCCTGAGGATGATCCGAAGACATGCCATCACAATTTTGATCCTCTGCAGAAGGGATGGCAACCCCGCTTTGGTAGCCCGACGACCTGCACGCGAAGTCGAGCACTTTACGGTAGAACAGTTTAACGAGGACCAATACCGCACACCCTCAGTCCCTACGTAATCCAAGTGGTCATCCACCCACACGCTGACCGTAGCCAGTGATGTATGACTTCGGTGATCTGCTGGGAAACATGTCTTAACGATCAGTCCACTGCGGGACATGTTTAAAGATGAAAAACAATTTATTAATATTTGATAGTAATATTGTAAAATTTATGCATCTTCCTGAGATCCAGAGAAGCGTCAAAAGTAATTCGACAAAATTTGGCGTCATTTAGTTCTTTTAAAAATAAAATTTTAAGATTTTTTTATTTTTATGCCTTTGCAAAGCAATTGTCTATGTAACAATATAATTGGATTTAAAATTGTTGGTTGGAGTTTTTATTACATCGAAAGATTATAAAAAAGGTTAGAAATCCGATTCAAGCAACGTTTGGATATTATTATTATAAATAATTATTTTAGTATATTAAGTAGATTATAGGCCCAAAACATGAAAAAAAGTTGAAAATTTATATCTTTTTGTGAATATTGTAATAAACAAATCTTAAAATTAATTACTAAAGAATTTAATTAAGTTTAGTAAATTGATTTTCTGTTTTTCTTTTTTTATAAAAGGAAGTATTTTATAACATTTATGACAGTTTACCTTCTAAACTACATATTTCTAATTAAAAATTGTTTTTCCGCAATTCTTTAAAGCTTTATTTTATATTTAGCTAAGCTTAGTTGAGTTTCTTAAATTTCTTCTAAGCTACATATTTCTGAGAGAGAGACAATTTTCCCCATTTATTTTAAGCTCGGACCTCAAAAGAATAATAAAATAAAGAAATTTTTATATGAAATCCATCCTTATACATGACCTATAACATAATACGAGTTGCCATTTAGCTATCGAAAATCAAAGCAAGAAATTGAATGAAATAAATATTTAAAGAACTTTGCTTAAAAACAATGCGGAAATTAATTTTCAAGGAAATTGATTTATTTTTCAATTCGACCGCGCTTTCATTTGATCTATTCTTATATTAGTTACTATGATTGAATTTTCAATTTCGGCCTCTGATAAGAAAAATTAATTATTTCTTTCATTGTTTTATATTTAGCCGATTTTGTGCACAGATGAAATGGTTTTATTTTCTTCTCGGCCTATTCTAAGATCCGCATAAATGTAAGCAATGGAAATAGAAAGATAAAAATTAATCGAATTTTTCTTTTTAATGTCAGGCACTGAACTTTATTCGTTTCGCCTTAGAAGATGCCAGAGGTGTTACTCATTTCGCGTTACCCAGTGGGCACCTGTGAACCTAAGTCACGGAGGCAAGTAATATTGCCCACGCCACACTGCCATTAACCCGTTCATAGGGTGAGCCACATTCACACACAACAGAGGACAACACAAGAGAGAGAAACATCCATGCCCAGAGCGGGATTCGAAACCGCGGCCAGTGGCTTCGCAGTCAGGCGCGCTAACCGCTCGGCCACCTGTACAGCTTAATCGAAATCTATACTATAGTTCGTTCACCAGAAATTGAGACTTGGCTCCGCCTCCTGGGACGCAGAGTTCATTTCAGCGCGGGAGTTAAAAGAGAAGCATCTCCGTTGTTGAAATTGAGACAACCCTTAATTTGCGCCAAACACAAAAAGTGAATTCTTTTTCAGTCACTTACTTTGCTTTATCATCTGTTATTATACCTTTTGTTACACTTGCTAATTAAATATAGTTTAAAGTTAAAAACTGCTGTTCTCCCAGCGAAATGTCTCATAAAGGACAAACTATTCATTCAAAAGAAAGAAATATCATAAAAAATGGTGCAAAATATCATCAAATTTATGAAATATTTATTGTTAAAAAAATTCACCTAAAGTTTGCGAAATAATTATTTTTGCCAAACGATAGCCAAATAGCAACATTGTTCAGGATTGCTCATAACCTTCTCCCCAAAAATAGCGAAATGGTATCGTCGTATACCACGTGATGAAGGCGGAGCCAAGTGCCAACTCCTGGTGAACGAGCTATAGCTATGTTTGAGAGTTAAAACTAGATAATTAAAAAGAATTTAAAACACATTGTCTCTAAAAATATATAGTGCGCCAAAAAAAAACCTGAATAACTTTTGATCTAATGATCGGATCTTCAAGTTCCAGGACTCAAACTTAATGGTTCGAGAGGGTGACTTCAAATATGCTAATTAATTAGTGCAGACGATATTTTAGTTACGAAATCAGACGCAAAAACGTGCTGTTTGATATTCCGAACTGTTCCATTTTATCACTAGAAAAATATGTAATATTATGTTTTTTGTTTGTATGACTTTACAAGGCGAATGTCAATGCAAAAATATAATTGATTTTACTCTCGTTGATAACAGTTTTTAATTATAATAAAAAATTATTAGAAAGGTTAGATATTCGATTCAAGTAACCTGGTAGAAAGTTTAATGGCATATAAATATCTTATTAGTTGAATCTAGTGGATTTTATTTCACGACCATATTGTGAAGAAATGCACTGTAAAAATATTCTACGCTATGCAAAAAATGCTAAAAATTTAAAACTAAAACTACTTTTTGTATGTAATAATTGAAGAAAAATAAAAAAAGCTAATCAAGTTTAATAAATTGAACTTTTTTTAAAAAAAAATCTCTTTCTTTGCGCATTCACGAATTAACTTTCTTTTAATCCACGTATTTGTAAGTTAAAACCGCTTTTTTGCCTTTATTTAAAGCTCTGGAGTTTAATGAATAAATTGTATATTTAGAGTTGCACGCATCCTATGTAGGAGATTAGTTTATTATTGCAATTTTTTCAGTTATAGTATGTAAAGGTACCTCGACATTTAAACTATCAGGGGGGGGACAGAAAGTAAATGTAAGAAAGATTATGTTTTACAACAAGTCATAAAATAATCAATATAGATTTCTAATTTGGTTAAGAGCCAGTTTTCTTGAAAAATCAGGCTAATCAGGCAGATTTGGATGCTTGATATTATTATTTTCTTGAAATTTTCAGATTATGTTCTTCATGTAAAACTATTGGACACGTCTTTTTGTTTTTACGGGAAAAAAAGGCCTGGAGATTTGGGGGTTCAAAACTATAAATCTTTTTGAGCAAAAGCAGATCGACTTACAATGAGGGAACTTAAACTTTTTTTTCGTTTTTTTTTAATGGCGGGCACTTGGGGGTTTGTCCCATTGGCCACAGAAATGCCAGAACTACTACTCTCTTCTCGTAACCCAGTGGGCACCTGTGGCGAAGCCACGGCGGTGGAGCATCTTCACCCACGTCACACAACCACAAACCCGTTTATAGGGCGGGTCACATTCTCACATGCACAGAGAGAGAAAGAAACATCCATGCCCTGAGCTGGATTCGAACCCGCGGTCAATGGCTCCGCAGTCAGACACGCTAACCACTCGGCCACCTTGTCGGCTGGGAGCTTAAACTTTGCTATGATTATTTCCATGCACTTTTTTAAGCTGAATCTGGAGTTTAAACACCCATAAATTCGAAGAAAAAAAATTTGAAAAAAAAAAAAACAAAAAAAAAAAACGTGTTTAATAGATTTTACATAAAGATCTTATTCTGAAAATTTCAACAAAATGAAAAAAGTCAAGTACCCAATCCTGCCCGAATCTTAATAAAAAATAAATGAAATTTAAAAAAATTAATAAATAAAAACTGGCTCTTTATTCATATTTGAAATTATTTTTGTTCAACGCATTTTCTGCTCGAAGAAAATAGTGGAAATTACAGTTTCGTATGATTGTGCGAATGTAATCCGTCCTATAAACGGGTTTGTGGTTGTATGACGTGGGCGACGCTGCTCCACCGCTATGACTTAGCTATAGGTGCTCACTGGGTAACGATAAGAGAGTAGCAATTCTGGCATTTCTGAGGTCAATGGGAAATAGACTCAAGTAGAGCAATGGATAATGTCCGCCATTAACCCCCCCCCCCAAAAAAAAAAACAGTTTCATATAATGGTAAAATTTTTATATTTTTTAAAAGGAAATTTTACCATAGTCTTAGATTGGATGCACCCTTGTCTCCTTCCTCTGTGCTCCTCTGGATATACAAAAACATTTCTACTATCCTATGTACGAAGCTTTCACAAAATTTGAAATAAAATGATCCACTTCTTTCTGAGATACCATATTTTAAAAACACGACTTTTCATTGTGTTTTAACTTATTTTCAGTAATAATATATAGAGCAAGAACTATTCATCTGATTAGCTTCAAATTTTGTATATTACATACTGTCGGTGAACTTTTTATTCCGAAAACAGCTCGAAATGCGATCCTAAAAGACACTGCTCCAATAGCATGTTTAAGAAAATGGACATAACTCGAAATGCGTATTTAAGAAAATGGATGCAGCTTGAAATCCTTGTTCAAGCAAAAAATGTGCCTTTTCAATGTTCAGCCCAAATTTAACCACTAAATGAAGAATTTCGTCTTCACTTTTCCTTACTTTTTTAAACACTAAGCAAAACACTGCGGAACAAATTTTTTGTTGCATTTATGCAAATACTTGATATTGCCTAGTTCGAATAAGAGAATGAGAAATCTCAAATTAGTTTTGGTCAAAAAGCTACGGATTTTTTTTTTAAATGACATTTTATTCCACCCTTAGTGGAACTGTACCAATTTTAAACCGTTATATATAACAGGGTCACATAAATGGTGACAAACTTCTAGGGGAGTTAAGGCACATCTTTAGGATTAAAATTGCATTGTAACTCATGTCCAAAATGTCGCCGTAAGTGGTTGGAATTGCTTCCTTATTATGACCTGTTCAGGAACACCTGAAGAAACAGTTCATAATAGGGAAGCGTCCCCAACCGCGTACGACGACATTTCCGGACATGGTAAATATAACCCCTGTTATAATCTTGGACATCCCCTGGTATATATAACTTTTTTTTAAACTTGTACATTTCGACAAAAAGTATATCAAAAGTGTAGTTTCTAAAAAAACGACTTAAAAGCAAAAAATTAAATCAGATTTGAAATCAGTGAAGTGAAATTATCCACGATTTCGTTTTAAAAAAATCTCATGAAACGGAAGAAAAAAAGAAAGAAAAGAGAAATGTTCCCCAGTGTTATTGTTACGAAGCCATGTCCCAGACTTCGGAGTGACTGGTTATATTACAGATGTAACTACAACTTTCCAGGCATCTTTTCGCTTTCAGAGCATTAAGTGATAAAAAGCAGTGATGATAAATGGCCGTGATGAGTGATGAGCCGTGATAAGTAGCCGTGACACCCTTGTAAAAAGAACATTTGGCGCTTAATATCTTTTCAAAAAAGGCTAATTTTTAAAAAAGTGTACTAAGTGATTCAAGCAAATGGACGACATTTTACTAATTTATTTAGATCCATTTGTTTATTTTAAAAGAAAAGAGAAAGAAAAAAAGAACAATTTTCATAAGAGAAATTTGAAAAATGGAATCAAATGATATGTCCTTTTTCTAAAACATACACATTTTGTCCAGGACCAAAAATGAAAGTTGTTGTTGTTGTAGTTCATTTACATCACACTAGAGCTGAACAATGGGCTATTGGCGACGACCTGGGAAACATCCCTGAGGATAATCCGAAGACATGCCACCACAATTTTGATCCTCTGCAGAGGGAATGGCACCCCCACTTCGGTAGCCCGACTACCTGCACGCGAAGCCGAGCACTTTACGATAGAACAGTTTAACGAGGACCAATACCGCACACCCTCGGTCCCTACTCAAACTGATCCAAATGGTCACCCACCCACACCCTGACAGCAGCCAGTGTTGTTGTTGTTGTTGTTGTTGCACATTTACGTCGCACTAGAGCTGCACGATGGGCTATTGGCGAAGACCTAGGAAACATCCCTGAGGATAATCCGAAGACATGCCACCACAATTTTGATCCTCTGCAGAGGGAATGACACCCCCACTTCGGTAGCCCCACTACCTGCACGCGAAGCCGAGCACTTTACGATAGAACAGTTTAACGATTACCAATACCGCACACTCTCGGTCCCTACTCAAACTGATCCGAATGGTCACCCACCTGCACACTGACCGCAGCCAGTGATGCTTGACTTCGGTGATCTGCTGGGAACCGTGTCTTAACGATCAGTCCACTGCGGGACAACAAAAAAGAAAGAAAAGAAAATTCGTAAATAAATATGTTATTATGGAGACTATGTCTACGTGTCCTTATTTGGTACCGTTTTCTACGATTTTCTTTACTGATATAGATTGCCCTATAAAAGTCGCTCTTTTCATTTGTAACTCAGCAAAAAGTGTTTACTTCACCTTATTCCATCACTCATTGAAATTTGTACCTCTTTAATTGAGAAGCAGAAAATATGTACAGGGTGTTCCAAACTTTGACTGACTAATTCAGAAGGGTGATGAAAGGTATCTAGAGAATGAAAACTTACCATCGAACATAGGTTTGTAAACCACGTTGAAAGGATGAAAATTGTGAAAAACCCATGCATTTTCAATGTCACGTAAGAAAATATCTATAGAAAATTCTACAAACGTAAGCTCTTTCCGAACAACCCAATATTAAAGGTGGTTATGACGAAACACCCAGTGCATATATATTTCAGCAAATATTGTTGAAACAAGCTATATGAAGAAATGTATGCAACGGTGTATGTCGAAATCATGCCATCATAAATTTGTTACCTTGCTTAGACTATGGCTTCACCGCTTTGATTACCCTACGACCTCTAGAACAGTTTAACCAGTACCGCACTCCCGTGATCTCTTAGCAGTCGGATCAAAGTGGTCACCCACCCGCTCACTGACCGCTGCCAGTTATATATGACTTGAGAGATCTACTCGGAATCATTTCTTTACAGTCAATCCACTGTGGAACAAATATCAATTTGAAATGGTGTTCAATCCAAACTTACTCATTTTTGTTAGTATTTGGATCTCTAATTTATTGTTTTTTCGTAGTATATAATCTTAATGATTTAATCTTAACTGGATTATTTGTATCGGTGCATAAAATCCAACCAGATTTTAAATTTCTTTTCATTGAAACGAGATTCAACAGGTTTTAGATGTTGGATAAATCGAGCAACGCGTGGTCCCGCAGTGGACTGTTCGTTAAGACACGGTTCCCAGCAGATCACCGAAGTCAAGCATCACTGGCTGCAGTCAGTGTGCGGAAGGGTGACCACTTGTATCAGTCTGCGTAAGGACCGAGGGTGCGCGGTATTGGTCTCGTTAAACTGTTCTACCATGAAGTGCTCGACTCCGCGGGCAGGTCGTCGGGCTACCGAAGCGGAGGTCCCATCCCCTCAGCAGAGGATCAAAATTGTGATGGTTCAGATCATCCTATAGGGTGTTTCCCAGACCGTCGCCAATAGCCCATTGTGTAGCTCTAGTGCGACGTAAATGAACTACAACAACTACAATTAAAAATTTAAAGAAAAAACACCAGTTTTGAAGCGTACTTGTTCCTCACAGATAGACAAGAACTTCTTTCGTGGCTTCGAAAATTTTTAAAAAAATTGTGGGAAATATCAGATCTGATAAAGTAAGGTATAGTACTGTACTTTTATTTACGTTGCACTAGAGCTGTACAATGGGCAATTGGTGACTGTCTAGGAAACATCCCTGAGGATGATTCGGAGGTAAGAAACATATATCACATCTCGTTTTTCGCGGAGGGCGCACCAATCTATCAGCAGATCGTAATTTTGACCTGAAGATGAGCACGATTAATCTACGATCCAGCACCCCCAGAGGTATTGATTTTTTATGGGATCCTGTAGGACTTTGTGACCCCGACAGAATTAGCGTGCACCAGTCAATAATTTGTACACGAGAAGTCTTCGGCCTGGGAGGGATCGATCTCACGACCTCTCGGACTTGGACGCAACACCCTACCAGCCAGGGGGGGGGCCTGTCTGACCAAGCGGTTTCGCCCGTCTAAAGCTGTGCAAAGCATGGAGGTAACAGATTTGAATCCCGCCGTAATCCTGGGTGTATTTTTTGTGAAGTCTTTCTCTGAATTGCTCTATCTGTCCTACTTGACAAAGGTTTGTAAGCCTAAATTGAGCACTCAATCCCGTAAATGTATACAATTTCAATAAAGCAATAAACCTGCCAGCTAGGCTATCTTAGTTGTCAGGAGAATATCTACATACAAAACAGCACGAATGAAAAGATTCTTACTGTATGCAATCGCGAGTAAATGTGATTCGCGCTTTCGCGAATAGTTTTTTTAAGAGACTTTCTTGCTTCATGCTAAAAACTTGCAGGTATGAATTCGGGAATACGAACGAGAACTTGATTGGTCAGTTTCTCGAGAATAAATATATTTCACTAATCACGTTCTCATTCACATTTCGGAATTTGCATACATGACTTTTTCGCATACAGTGTGAACGGTCCCTTACTTGTAGTTTCTAAATATTCAAACGCGCGTCTATTGCAATTGGATGCAGTGTGGTTGTCCTTATTTATTGGTATACATGCATACATGTTAGGGTACTTAATCGCATAAGTACAGCTTATAAGTCTTTGCCAAGTAGAAAGACAGATAGTACAATTAAGAGACGGACAGCTTGAAGATATATACATGATCACGGCGGGATCAAACCAGCTATCTTCAGAGCTCTACAGAGCATTTGGCGGGGATATACAGCTCATCCACAATAGATTTCGATGTGAAATGTCAAAAAATCTGAAATACACATGTTTTTTAGAGGATAGTTTTACTTTACAGAGAATACAAACGAAAAGCAAAAAAGATTAAACGAAAGCTATAAGATGAAACGTCATACTCGTCTTAAAATATTTTCAGCAAAAAACAAATAAGTTTTAATACTCATGAAATCATTCATAATTACGTGAGTTCAAATGCAGATTATTTATTTGAAAACAGCTCAAAAATGAAATCCATTTTGAAGATGGTTCTGCGCTTGGTATTAGTTATCAATTATCAAAAAAAAATCTTTGTTCAACATTTAATTTAATATTTTCCATAAATATATGGGTGTCCTCAAATAATAAATTTCGAGGAAGCTCAGCTGATTTGTCCTCAAATCATTGTTTCGAAATCTTGTCACCTTAACTTTAAGACATAATAAATTTTATTTGAACTAAAAAGAATATTACATTCCTCACTAAAGAGCTAATTCTACAGAGAAGAAGGATAGAGAAATCCCCGTCTAGCGAGCGACAAGTTTTGTTCCGTACAATTAGTTCAGTGGCACCATCTACTGTAATTAATTTAAACTAATTTAAATTTAAGACTTAAGTTCACTCAATATGTAGGTTAATATTCGTGTAATAATATCGTAATTTTTAATCAATTTTTTTCTATAAAATAGTTTTAAAAAGTTCAAGAGTAATAACCAAATTCTGATTTTAAAAAAATTTGAATTATAGTTTAATGCAAAAATTATGGAGAAGAAAAACAAAAATAATAATTTTGGAAGAAATCATTGGTACTTATTTCAGAAATTAAGTTTAAATCTTAATGATGAGATTCATTCATATCATGAAAAAAGGAAATGATTACCATAAAAGAGCAATCCGAAGAAAACCGAGAAGAATCTCAAAATTAGATTTAGGAAAGTTGGTCATGTTAATTTGGGCGTCTAGTTTCTGCCACACTAGATGGTAGCACCGAGACTCTATTTGGATGCTAAAGTGCACTAGGAATTTAATTTTGCCGGAAATGCCAAGAGCCAATGAGGCACTCCAATAAAAAATATATAATAAGCATTAATGTTGTATCAAATTAATTCATTTAAAGCTTGCATTAGCACATGGTGTTATGCAGAATAGAAATAAAACTGCTTTTTTTCATTTTAATTAAATCTAAAATTTCATTTTGAGAATCAAGCCAAATATTTGAATTACAAAGAATATGGAGGGGGTACCTTAACACTAAAGCATTTATAAATAACATCACTCAAAACATCTTCTAGTTCTTAAAGGATAAAAATAAAATAAACTTAAAAAAGAAAAGAGAAAAAATTTTCAGCAAAAAATCTTAAAATGTTGAATTAAAAATTTGATTTATAACTTAGGGTAAAAATTTGAAAGGTAAAGTTGCCAAAATTTTTGAGAATGTGTTTTCAAATTATATCGGAAATTGAGATGATTTTTGTGGATATTAGTAATAAAGAAAAATAGTCTTGTGATCAAATAAAAACAATAACATATGAATTTTAAACCTTATTTAAATTAATTTTAAATTTCATTATAACTTTAATTGAAACAGGAGATTTAAAATTTCAATTAATAATTGCAATTTATTTGAAATAGTTTTTGAAAACAAAAACTGACTACTGTTTTAAAAGTGATACATGTTTTAGGTTGTTTTTATTATACATTTTAAAAACTGTACTAAACATTAAAACATATAAAGAATTACAGCAATAAAAATACTAAAAGAATGAAAAAGAGAGAAAGAATTTAAAATAGTGAACAGTTATTTTTTTCTAAGAATTGAAAAATAAAACTCAATCTTATTCATTACAATAGTTCTAAAAGTTCTCAAATACTTTAAGAATTTTATGATTACACAAATTTCACTCTCAAATTCAAGAAAACACAAAGCTTACCCCAGTTTTCTGAGCTTTTACCAGTCAATAAATAATTATATAAACCAAACTAAAATTACTACTATGAAACTAAAATTTCTGGAAAGATTAAATATTTTATCGAAATAAACTTGATTTATTAACAAAACCTCAAACTTGGGAGTTTATATTCACAGGTGCAAAAGAACGTCTAAAACAGAGACGAAAATTTACCTTTTATTTAATACAAAGTATAGTATTCCTAAAATCTTTAATATAAACGTGAATGGGTACCCTGTAAAGCGAAAAAAGTTCTTGCATTTCTAAATTAATAAATAAAATGTGTTAACTATTTAAAAATAAATAATTGCGCAAAATAACTGTTAAATAAAAAAACTGATTTGCGTAGGACATACAAGTCCAACACAAATCTTTTAGTTTTGGTGTCTAAGTTTAGACAACAGCCTTCTCCTAAGAGTTTGCCCCTGACATTTACACATCTTTGTACGCTACTGAACGAATAACGCTACAAAGTGCACTTAATGAGCAAACAAAAATTAAAGAAAGTATATCTCAAGGGTTAGTGAAACCATATTTACCATAAGTTACCCCTACCCTTGCTCCCGTGAAAATGACAGGTGAGGTTTCGCCCTCTATTTCTCGCTCCCGTGAAATTTCCAGGCTGGAGTGTTCAGTAGTAACGCGCTAATAAGAATAAAACTAATTCATTTCTTTCTCCCGGAAAACATTTTATTTCTCATTTTACACACCAGATGGCAGTACCAGGATATTTTTAAGGTAATTGTAGATAATTAGTTTATTTTAAACTAGATGTCAGCACTAATCAAATATGTGTATTTGGCAAAATAGGCACTTTCATGACCGTTTTCTTGAAAATTAACCGATCGTTAAGGGGTTAAACCTCCTGAAATAGTTGCTTTTCGATTTACTATCGTACTTTCATTTACTTAAATGAAAATTTTTGAGGCCGAGAAAAGTATGCATGATGTCTTGCAATAACTATCGTTATTATATACGGGAGGTTCTGTAAAGATCACCTTAAGGGTATAGTTTTAAAATCCTTTTCAAAAAGGAATTTAATTAAGTAAACACATTAGGGGACATGAATTAATAATTAAGCAAGGAAAAAAGAAAAGTGCTAGAGAATTTAACAAATCATGTTGATCAAGATGGGAATGGAAAGCTCAAAACTGATTGATTGTCTGATAATACCCTTTTAATTCTTATGTTTCTTCTGGCAATATAACAGGTTTTAATTGTTTACAGTTATACTGTTATCACTTTTATAGTGTTTTTTTCCACACTTAAATACTTTTACTTCCTTTTTGCCTAGTGAAAAATCTATTGCAAATTAATATTCAAGTAGAAGAGAAACATATTGACCCAAGATCAATGAGTTAAATTAAAATGAATGGAGTTAAAATCTTGAGAAGATGAATCTGATAATTGTTAATAGCAAGGTAAAGAAGATTTTTAACTTAAGCAGAATGAGAAAGATCTACTGTTACATTGTTCACATAGGTTTATGATCTAGAAATTATTTAAATTCGTTTTTTATAAAAAAAAAAATTTAATCCTAGGTATTTTTATTGGAAGTTATTTAGATGCATATCTGATGATTTACATGGCGACAAAAAATAACTTGGGCACATTTTATATAAAATTTTAAAGTAAAGTATCACAACTAAACTTTTGAATAAACATGAAAACAGTATCATCTCTAACAAATTTTCATAGTGACCATATTAGGCTTTAATGCAAAGCTGTAAATGTGTTGCAAATTCTTCTATTATGGGCTGTAACTCACATAACTCATATTTTGTCCCATTCCTCGAAGAATAATTTTTTAAGGATGCCTAAGCCAAACCTTTGTCTCCAATATGGATCAAATGGAGAAATATGTGATTCAAGGTTTGTAAATAAGGGGACTTATCTTATTCTGTAATAAAGTTTCCTAAATGTAACTGGCATCATTCTTAAGTACTTTTAGTTCAGAGTGCTAAAATAAAACTTTATTGAAACATCTATTTTTGATATCAAAAGAACTTTTGTGAAAAAGAAATTCTTCCAAAATGAGTTTAAAATGAATTCCTACAAAGACATTTGGTTCTAGACTTTATCCATATTGATTATTGTCACCCTGTATATAAATATAAGTAAATCTTAAAGCTATATTACTTGTGTAATTTCTTTTCAAAATTCAGTTGAATCAAGGCCGATTATGTTGCATCAAAAAGAATTGATCGTTGCAATGAAGAGAATTAAAATCATCAGATACAACTAGAATATATTAGGACCATCTCCAAATAAACTGGTATTATCTAATTTTAATTTATCTGTTGCTTCAAAATGATTTATAAGTCTTAGATAACATTCTTGTTTTTTCTTTACATAAATATTAATTTCATCACTCTAGTATGTATCATTTTTGCATTTCCACCTTTACAGAGATTCTAAAAATAAATAATTAAGGTCAACCAGTATGGAACACGCTGTATATACACCCTCAAATGTTATCAATAAGCTTCCTCTCACATTCATAAAATTCTCTTAGTTCTATGCTCCAGTACAAGTAGACACTGCTTCTAAACAGATTTTTTTTAAAAACATCACTAATTTTTGAACAAAAATCATGATGTGTTGTTATCCTAAATTGAACTTTTTTGTAGTTTGTGTTTTTAATCCTAAATTACATAAATATTAATGAACTAAAAACGTTTCTAACATAGCAGTCAATTTCATTAATTTTAGCAAAGAAAAATTATAATTTTAAAAAAATAAAGTAAAAGTTTTTAGCATTCTTTAAAAGATATAAACTTGTTATGAAAAGCTGATAAAAAAAATACATCTATACAAGCTTCTATTTAAAAAAAAAACTAGCAACCAATATTTTGAACAGAATGGTAATATTTTTTTTGCACTGTTATATGACCAAAAGTTACAATTAGCCCCTTTGATAATGTTTAAATCTGTCAATAGTCATTGGTAAGGAGAAGTTAATGTTGCTTAACTGTAAGCTGGTAAGAATTAAATGGTTACTAAAAACTATTTCCTTCTAAATTATTGTCATCCTAGTACAAAATACTATTTAATTTTAAAAATGGTTACTAAAATTTTATTTTGCATAACCAAGGTAGAAAAATGTGTTCTCTTTTATTATTAAAATAAACTATACAAACAAAGGAGAAAAACTGGCGAACAAGTGTCAAAAGTAGAGAGAAGTGGATTCGAATTCAAAGGAAGGCACTGGCCCACCCTGGGCTGTCTAGCCAAATATGATGATGATGAACTATACAAACTATTATAATAAACTATAAAATTATGTAAATACATCTACTTTCCATATTCTGTAACTCATTAATCACAGAATTGAGCCCCTGAGTAAAATAATACTAAACTTTTCCTGTTATGCACTACTCTCACATTGAATTTCCACAACTGGTGGAAATCGACTTTTTGATGCAACTAAAAGTTTAGAAAAAGACAGGACTAACTCTCAGAGGGTAAGGGACCACTTCACAAATTTTGACAATCTATAAAATCCCAATGAACATGTAATTCGATAATAAATATGCAAAAAAAGATATAGCCAACATGTAAATATAAATTTATTATCACACAAAATTCATTAGCAACGATTGCACAAAACAACTATTTTGCCGACATCCCACAAAGATATTGAGGTATAATATTTTTACTTCACAATTTCAATATTCAACACTTTTTAAATAAGAAACATTTATTTTTCATTGTGATTATTATATTTTTTAACAAAAAATAACAAGCAAGAGCAAACTAATTTATAGTTTAAGTGTAATTTACAGTACAAGTCAAAGCATTTTGTTAAAAACAATAAAAATATAATTTTATTCATGACATAGAATTGCATAAATAAGTCCTTGCAGATCTAACAGAACACAGACACTTTGGATGCCTTAGCAAAGAAAATATTAAAATAGTTTTCACATTTATGACTCTTACAGATTATAACAAGTCATTACAAATATCCATGAAGTGATTTTCACAAGATTGATTGCTCTTTTGAGCAATTAAAATAATAAAAAGTTTTTAAAAAATTATTGCTTTAGAATCTAATAAAGTACAGAGCATCTCTAATGATTTATAGTCATGTCGATAAAAATAAAAATGTTAGTACTTTATTAGAAATAAGGAAAACTCAGAGTACATTATATATTTCGCCACACAAATTAGATAACTAAAACTAAAAATTTTAGATTTTAAACCTGGGGCCATCAAGCATTTCAGAAACTTTCAAGAATTTTACATGAATTTCACATGTTACAACTTTCTGAGTAAAACCGTTTCTTATAATTTCCTTAATAAACTACGCCATTGATTAAACCTCCAAAACTACATCAATGATTGAAATAGTTTATCTTTTTGAAAACTTAAAATATGCCCAAAATAAATACTTGTATAGAACTGATAGAAGCTTTTATTTATAATTTACACTGACAAGTTGTGACCAGGAACACTAAAAAAATTCATTGCTCCAAACTGTTTTTATTCAAATTTATTTCTTTATCTATGTTTATAAAATTGTTTCACTCCATATTTATTGACCTCCAAAATTACATTAATGGTTGGAATAGCTTACCTTCAGGAAAACTGGAAATGTGCCTGAAATAAATTCTTGAATGCAACTATTAAGTACTTTTTTTAATTCACACTGTCAATGTGGAGCAATGACAAATTGTGACCAGGAACCTCAAAAAGAATTTGCTTTATGTTGAAAAACAACTTTTTATTAATTTATTTTATTGTAACAAACATTAGAGCTTACTATGAAATGAAAAAGTTATTTTCATAAAATAAAATGCTTTTTATGTTCAGGTAATGAGTAGTTACGAGAGTCAAGCCATTAATAGGAATCACATATTTCCAATCATTTAACATTTAAATTTTGTATTAAAATTTTTCTCAGCACACAAATATGCATTTTTTCTGCATAAAACACTTAAATGAAAATTGTTACATATTCAAAAATAAGATTCTTTTACTTTCGGTGACTGCTAAAAGCCAAGGATGGAGGTTATTTTATGCCAGTGTTTGAAATTGTTGGCTAATAATTAATTACTCATCACCAAATAATTTAAATTACTTAATCTCTCCTGCACTAGTCTAGGCTCGTTTTTGACCAAAATTACTAACTGCTTTTTATAAAAAAAATTATAACAAATTATTTTCCTGCAAAAAGTGAGAAGTTTTGTTGAATTAAAAACAAAAGAAAATGCATCCCTACTTTTGGAAGGAAAAATATTGCAATACAATAACTTATCATGTTGTTCAGTCTACACAAATTAATTGGTATATATTAGGTTAGTTCCTTAAACAAAAACAATTTAATCTTAATATGTAAGAATTTTATTAAAATTATTTAATTGTGTTGCTCTGTATTCTGCATAAACTGCATAATCTCTACTTAAGAGTCTTGGCCTCATAAGATGAAACTTAAGATTAAACTCAATTCATTTTGATGGCATCATTCCTTAAAAAGTTTTATTTTTTACTTCATAGTTTTCCTATAAAAGTCCTTATCATAATTTTAAAATTGTCTTGGAATAAAATTATCATTTAAAGGCAATTATTAAAAAAGAAAGTTTTTTTTTATCCAAAAGAGCTTAGATTGTAAAAAATTTACCATATTAATAAATAAAGCTTCTTTGCACAGATTTTGAGCAATCAAAATAGTTTTTTGATACAAATAAAAATAAAAAAACATAAAATATAAATATTTATAAAATACCTGGAAAATTGATTTTATATAAAACACATATTTCTTTGATGATTGTGAAAGTTATGTCAGAAGATGAAGAAAATAATACAATATGATATGACATTTGGCTGCCACTGTTTCACATATAAAGAGTTTAAAGCTCTAATACTTGAATAAATCTTGCATATGGCATCTTGGCGAACAAAAGTGATGTATGAATGATTATTTTCAAACTTTGTTATGTGTACTCACTATTTACATTAATTAGTGATTCAGTCTGCTCATAGTCAATGTCATGAACTCTGAAAAAAAGTAAACATTATAAATGATTTTATAAGATATTCAATATAATAGAAAATTACTTATGTTAGACAACTTAAATTGATCCTATATACTTAAGATATATTTGAAATGATCCAATTTAAATCTATCAAAAATCTTTTCTGATGAATGTATCACATTGAAAATTAAGATAAAACAAAACTTGCTAAATAAAAAATATACATAAACCATAAAAACTTTCATATTTTAAAACTAAATTAACTAATTTTGAAACTAATTTAAACCTAATTTAATTTAAACTATATTTAAAATTAATTTAAAACTAAATTAAATAATTCATATTTTAAAACTTCAATTATTATTTCTCATGATTCCAAGCAAAATTAAACATAAAAGGTGCATAAAGATAAAAGGGGCATTAACATAAAAGGTTTAAAAATAAAAGCAGCTAAATTTTGTAAACTTTCTAAAGGGAAGGTAGATTTGCAAAATGTTGCCTTTCAAATGTAGAGGGTTAGGATATTAAATAAATTTTTTGGTCCTTCTTTTTATCCAATTATTCTAATTTTTTTACTGAGTATAGTTATTGTAACTATATGCAGAAAAATTTTAAAACTAAACTATTTATAAAATTTGACAAAAAACTTACCATTTAAAAAGTTATTTACTTGTTTATTCTAAATATTTTTCTTAGATTAAACCCTTAAAAAATACTATAAAACACACTTCAATTAATCAAATAGGAATAAAAGATTCATGATATGATATCATTTAGTGACTTTGTTAATAAACAAGAAATTGATATCAATAAAATTCACCATGGTTTAGAATTAGAGGCAGATTTAGAATCTGACACTAGGATATGTATGTCATCCAGAATCTAATAAATAGTTCAAGAAACTGAATAAAGTGAGAATGTACAAAAGAGATTTTTTTATTCTTCATTTTGAAGTATAAATATCAAAAATTTCTGTCTTCGCTAATACAATGTAGTTAAAAGTAAACACACTCTAAAATTAGAAAATAGTTTTAAAAAATTTTATTTTATAGAAATGCAAATCTTTTAAATCAAAATACTTAAATGCATCTAGATGCTCACAAACTATAGCTCTTTAGAAAAACTCCAGCTCAAAAACAGATTTTTTTACAAAAATATGAACCATTTAATCTGTTCTTTTTTTCCCATGTTAGACTTAACTTGTGGCATTGAATATAGATGCATATAATATAATGCATATTCATTTATCATTTCATTGAATATTCATTAAAGTTGGTAAGTTGTTGCCAAACACTTGTCCTATTAAAATCTTAATTTAACGAACCAAAATTTTATGCATCATTAAATTAATTGAGAATGGATGTAATACATTTATTTCATTTGAATTTCACCTCAATTTTACATTTAAATTTGAAATTCAAACAAAATCAAAAAGTAATAATAAAACAAAATCAAAACGTAGTAATAAAACAATTTAAAAAATAATGTATTTAAAGATACTTAATCCATATTTTTAACAGAAAAAAAAGTTATCAAAAGTTACAGAATATTTAAATATACAACAAATAATATAATATCTCACCTTTTAGATCTCTTACAAAGACTGACTAGCTTATTAAGACCAATGAGAACAGGATCCCAATTTTCATAATGAGTCAGAAAAGCTACAGCAAAGAAAGAAAGGAACATGGGAAGAGTTCCCAGAAAAAACTGAACAGGATAATCCACCTAGAAATTATTAAGAACTTTATTATAAAATATAATTTTTAAAAAAACAGTAGGAACATCAACTTGGTATTAGAGTAAATAAATAAATTTAAAGGAAATTAATTTTATCAACAAAACTTAATAGCTTTTATAACCATGTAATACTAAATAGAAAAGAGACAGGCTCAGAAAATGTTTTTTTAATAAGTGTTATGTGTGTCTCTGAGTTTTTTTTTAAATGTTAAAATAAGTTTTGTCTTTTGTATCTCTAAAACAATTGCAAAAATATCACAAAAGTTTAATATGAGAAATAAATTTTTTTTTGTTGGGGGGGGGGGAATTAAACACATTTGTGATCTAATTTTTTAATGCTTAAAAAGTTACGCTAACACTGCAGTGATTAGGATTGTAAAGAATATACAAAAATTGAGAATTATTCTTTAACTCAAGAAAAAGAAATAATAGTTCTAAATTGGTTCTTCCTTTAACCGAAGAAAATTATAAATAAATAATAATAGAGTTTTTCAACTGCAAGAAATGAAAAATGCAAACTTCCACTCAGCCAGATAATTTGCTGGAATTCTCAATTTTATAATAGTTATTATGCTAACAAAATCATTAAACCTAGAGAGTCTAATAAAACCAAAGAATAGTCATTTTGCATAAAACAAAATGTTATCTTCTAATGAATTTTTTTACATAAAAATGTAAATTCTGAAATTCACATGAAACTTTAGAATATGCATATAAATATTGAAATAAATTCATAAAATGTTATTTAATATGTATTAAAAAAAAAACAAATTTCTTAACATTAATTACATAATTACAACTGAATGCAATACATTACCTTTTTTAAGAAAATGTCAAATAATATAGTTAAAGGTATAGTTAAAGACACTGACAAGGTAGCTATTAGAGAGGACGTCAAAAAACAGCCCCTAAAATGAGAAGATGGGTATGTTGAAATATTTTTTTACTTCATACAGGGAAAAATCATTGTAAAAATGCATTTTTTATCAATACTAAAAAACATGGTTACATAAAAATTCTGTGATTAAAGTTTCAACTGTATTTTTAAAAAAAAATTTGATTAATTTTTCAGTAACCTGGGAAGGAGTCCTTCATTTGGGTTTGTAGCTTATATACTCTGAGTATGCCTACACTCGTAAAAAAATGTTACATATTTTGCATAATTAATGTGTTGGAAGAGTAAAATTACACTCAAAATATATTTTTTGGGGTAATACTAATTTTCAACTTTTCAAAAAAAAAAACTCAACATGATGATGATCCCCTACAAAACCCCTTTCTTTTTTATAAATCAAAATTTTTATTCAACTCGAAATTATCTTGTAGAGTGTTTGATAATAAAAGTTTTTTTTCTGTTAGTCGATTTATCATTATTTTTTAAACAATTTTTCAGAAGAAACACAGATACAAGCTGACTGAACTGAAAAACTAATCAAATCATTAAAGAACAAACAAAAAGCCTAAAAATATATAATTGTTGAAATAATGTTTGTTGGAAAAGCTGATCAAATTATTAAAGAACAAAAATATATTTAAAAAAATCCATTTTGAAGCAGGTTTTGTCGGAAAGGCTAATCAAATATCTAAAAAACAAAAAAAAACAAAAAGCCTAAAAATCCATTATTCCTTTAAGGCAGGTTTTCTTGCTTGATAGAGTTCCAACAAAGATGTCTGACATGTGTTTTTAAGAAACTGATGATGATGTGCGTTAATTTGTATGCTTTAATGCTTTTTCTAAAGTAGAGAGGGGTTCTGTTAAAGTTTTATCAAAAAAACAAAGTGCAAGCAAACTGATTTATTTGAAAACGTTGGTGCAGTCTCAGCTCAATATAGAAGCAGATGAAACTCAACTGATTTCTGAATTAAAAGAAGTGGAATATATGTGCATATTGTTGAATAATCTACAATGCTTCTTTATTTAGTTAGCTATTTGGAAACTAAATCAGCAACTTCAGCCTGTAAGAGGATTGCAGGTGGACACACATATGAAGTCTTAGCTAAAAATATTTTTATGATCCTAGGATTTTATGTAACCTAAAAGATGATTTTACTAATGGTTAAAGATAACACAACAAATTTTGTCAAAGCTTCTCATCACTTTTTAAGAAGTGACAGTCAATACTAGTACTTTCCTGCTGATATACATTCTGATAACCCATATATTAAATAAACAAGATAAAAATAATGAAAATGTGATGTTGCGATCCCATCATCAATGTTCTATCCAGATGCTCAATTTAGTGGCAGTTAAAGATAGTGAAAAAACAGTTGAAGATACGGCCTTCTAGAAAGTAAATCAAAGTGCATTTGCAAAAGGCGAAGCATTTTAGAGCAAATCAAAAATATCTGTTGTTTTAGCTCACAAAATATCTGCAGAGCCAATAAATTGTCTCATAATTCATGGAGTTTAATGCATTTCGTTGTGGCTCGTATATGCTGGCTCTTGAAAGATAATAAAGACTCCCCAAGATATACAGACGATTTAGGAAGGCTATTGTCATTAAATGTTTATATGAATATTGCATAAGATAGGATTCTCTTTTATTTGACTTAAATATTTTAAAAGGGGAAGTGAGTGTTTTCGTAGGAGATTTTGCTCTAACAATTAATCAGTTATTGAAGACTCTTAAATTCTATACTGGCCTGTAATTTTCCAACCATTAGGTTCAAGCCATGGTAGTATAGATTGAAAAAGTTTTGTCAATTGCTGTTGGACAAAAAAAAACTAATTCAAGTGGAAAGATTCATTTTTTCTTTTTTCTGATATATTTGTCTTAAGATATGCTTACGTGATAACAATTTTGACAGTTAAAAAATTGAAAAAAATGTCTTCAAATTAATACTTTTTTCACTTTTGTTCCTTATTAATGCATTTAATAATTTTCAGGCATAAACTAAAATATCAATTAACAATCATGATTAATCACTAAGCAATTATGTATAATGACTAGGCCTTAATCATATGCATAATTACTAATAATAGATCTAGTCATTATGAATAAGAGCTAATTTTTCACTTTGCCCATAAGACTGTACCTTTAAATTTGAATATACACTCATGATCAAAATGTAAAGAATATGTGAATATTATTTTAATGGAGAGAGGGAACACATTTTGCTGTATAATCTATGGTGTACTTTACTTGAGACATTAAAGAGGTTTAAACACTTAACAAAATCACAAATATTTGATTATTTTTAAGCATCTCTTGAATTGAATATTCACTGCCAAGAAAGGCCAAAAATTCTAAAGGTTGAGAGAAAAAAATTTTTAAAAAAATGTTTTAGAAGTAATAGATTTGATCATAAAATCATAAATGGATATGTCTTAGTATTTTCTGATGTTCAAACAAGCTAATTTATTATTCTAAATCCATATTTAAGAATTTTTCTTTCAATTTTTCAACTTTTTTTAATTTTGAATATGACTGTTAACTGAATCCTGAAACAAAATTTGCCTCCAAATAGTAATTAAGTTGTGATTAGTAGTAGTTACTAATCACAACATTTAAAGAAAATATTTGAAAATTATGTTAATTTTGTTTCTAGTAAACAAGGATTCAAATATTATAAATTTAAAGTAAACTTTAAAAATGTTCCAAATATTTTTCAAAATAAGGGCAATTCGAGCATAAAAACAACAACTTTTTCATATCATGAGAACAGCTCTACAATAAAATGTAATGCATATCAAAAAAATTTACCTAGATCAATAATACAATTACCTGTGTTTTTAACTAAAACCTTAAAAAATTTTAAATATACAATCAAATAGAACTAAATAGTCTTCAGTATTGTTTTTTCAAATAAAAGTTCTAACCATTCTTACTTAAAGCTTGATAAAAAAATCACACTAATAACTTAGCTTCTAGTTCAAAACATACCTAGTATCAAAGCATTCTATATTAAACTTTTTCTGTAATGAGTGTAAGTGTAAAGAGATTTTCTCAAAATCAATGTTTTTCTTGAAATGTAATAAAGTATGCAATTGCTATTCTGTTTCGTTTATCAATCAGCAAGCAAAAAAACTACAACTTTGATTCTAAAAATTTAAAACAAAAACCAAAATTTAAAAAGATTTAGTAAGCTAAAGCAAAATTTCTAACATAGACAACAAAAAAAAAGGTAAAATTCTGTCAAAATTGCAGATTTTCCTCTAATGGGATAATTAAAATTATATTTGTAATAAAACTGTTGCAGTTAACAGCACAAAAATGCTGTTGCAGTACAGAAATTTCAGACAAAAACAAAGTACATAATGTTTTACAACTGCTATAAAAAAAAACATAATTTTGGAACTGGATTTGAACCAGGTTTCATCCAATTTTCCCTTACTAGTCAATTTTAGAAAAAAAATTTAAAATGTAGTTAATAATTTTAGATCCTTCATATAATTTAAACCTGGAAATATAATTTAACATTTGTTACTTTGTAATAAACCATTAAGAATTATTTAGCAACGTTTATAAGCAATTTCAAAAATTCTAAGAACTATGAAGTTGCCATTTAACATTGTTAACACATAAATTATAATTCAGTAGTAATTTTGGGAAGTATCTAAAGCAAAAGTATAATTAAAAATATACCATAGCCATAGTAATTCTGAAAATACAGTTCCAATAAGCCCATTGCACAATAATAACAACCACTGATATCGAGAAGGCCATTGAAATTCTTCTACTTTGGTATAATGCAGAAAAACAAATCCAGGCCATAAGAAAAGAAGGTTGAATAATCCAACAAAACCTAAAAAGTAAATATCTTATATGAGCATGAAAAAAATAAATGCTAATAAAATATAACATATTTGCTGTAAAATCAAAAATAATTACTATCTAATATGCAAAAACAATTTTTTTTTTCAAAACAATTAAGCAAAAAAAATTCTCAAAATAAACAATGAAATTTTTAAATTTTTTAATTAGTAGTAATAAATTTAGGTTTAATATCATTAGAAGAGGAAACTTTTATCACTTAATAACTCTTTTCTGTTTCTTGCCACGATCAAACTGTTTGTCAATTCTACTTTTTTCATTAATGATTTGTGAGATATCAAAAGACTTTTTATTTTCTCTTTGCTTACATATTAATTTTCCACCCTTAATGTTTGCATTCCTTTTACTTCATTTTTGAAAATTACTGAAAAACTATATATTAAGTGTAGTCCTTATAAAACACCCTATGTAATCTTGAACTGATTTGATGAAGAAGAGATATAAAAACAGGGAATAGTTTCATTCATTCTGCTACAAGTGTGAGAATTATTAATTGACTTACCATATCAAATATGAATAAAATATAAACAACTTTGAAAAACCTAATAAAGATATAGCTACCTCTAATACTTGTTGACATTATTCTTTAATTCAGCCTCTATTTTTTTTTTATATATATAAACTGATTTGAATAAAAAAAATTGATTTTAATGAAATATTTTAGTTTTACCAATATTATCACTTACCGAAAAACATTGGAATGTCAAACATTTCTTCATTGTCTACTTTTCTTCTTAACAGAACAATATATGCAGCATAAAAAAATGCTCCAAGAATAGACCATATTGCTCCTGGTGGAAAGTAATTCTGAACTCCTTTGTCAGCATTTGAAATTATTGTCACACCCACAATGCTAAAATTTATAGAAAAATCAGCACAATGTATAAAAGTTAGATAAATTTGTTTTCTTAACAACAAGAACAAAGGTAAAAGAAAAGAATGAAATGAAAGGGCATAGCTTTTATGTAACAATAACATAACTTATAAGACTAAACATAATGCTTATGAATTATTATACAATCTTGCTTCCTAAGGCAACAAGAAAGAGTAAAAGATACAAATAAAATGGAAAAATAATCAATTTTAGATTTTCTTTGGAAGTGTTTTGTAAATTTGGTTTTTAAGTACTAAATGACCTCAATTAAAAGAGACCCTCTTAAAAGCAGCAAGGTCTTAAAATTAACTTTCCATGAGCAAATTTGTCTGGTAGGGGTTGTTCCAGATCCTTTACCAATGTCACTTCAAAGACAAATTCAATTTGATAACAACACACTTTCTGGAGTTAATCATGATATTGTCATTATTCAAGATTAAAATAATTTTAAAAGTTTTATTTTTTAGAGAGTTTAAGAAATTTTATTCATTTTGACGGAACATTGCAAAACCAGTATCATTGTCATTTTAAAATATCAATTCACAGTAATTAGCTGTGTGTTAGCAAATTAAATTTGGGATAATAACATTTTGAATTAAAGAGAATATCAAGAGATCAATAACTTTTTATACAAAAGTGATTAATTAAGGAAAACCATCTGTGAATAAATTAGATTTCGGTAAAAAGACACCAAATCTTTAAGATACATATTAGATAAATAGAGAGAGAGCACCTGATAATATCGAATTGTCACATCTGTACTACACTCATTATCTTCATTTAAACTTGGCATAACTTGGGTGATTAAGTTTGTAAACTTCTTAGTGCAGACCTTAAACGGTATGAATAATGCTTTTTCTTATCAACTTTTAAACAACCTGAATTAATTTAGTTTCAGACATTGTATTCTCCTTTCTTTAATGAAAGCCAACTTTTATATATGTTATCATTAATATCTGACTAAATTTTAGAATAAAAATATTTTAAAAAATTTAACTTCCAGCTTTGCCCACCATATTCAAGAAGGTTTTTCATGTGGTTAAATTCTAAAACCATAGATGCCACCATGAAATAGCTTAAGATATGTAAAAAATTTGCATCAAGTAATAAAATGCTCAAGATTAATGTTTTGTTAAATTGTTCAACTGCTTTGTAAGCAATCTCAAAACATGCATGGAAATAAAAATTAAGGTAACAAACTTTATTCTATCTATAAATATTTTACACTCAGTAATCTAATATCCTTTTTGTATTATTTCCTATAATTATACCACTGGTTTAGCACATTCCAGCAAAATATGAGAGTACATTTGAGTCTCAATCACCAAGAATCATGAATTAATGTGGAAAAAAAACTCCATTCATTTGCCGTAAAATTTCATAGCTATTTTCTTATAACAAAAATTCTATAAGGAGAAAACTTGATATGATAAAAATATTTCACATAAAACAAGTTTTGATTAATGATTTTTTATTGAGCATTCTTGATTTCAGCTAATTATTATCTTTGATTTTTACCATCATTAGGTATTAACCAAGGATCTACAAAGATGTAAACATTTTTAGAAGCCAGGATAAAGTTTCAGAGTCATCATGTCATGGAATGAAAAATAACGTAACATCTTTTAGCTTTTACATTAAACTTTGGGAATTTTTTGTCGCCAGCAATGAATTTTAAGGTGCCATGGCGACCTGAATTTGTTGACATCAACGTATTACCATTCCCCTATAGAGAATGCCAACCTATCAGGCTGATCAGTTGATTTTCAACAATCCACCATTTAATTGCTTCTTCTGTCTGTTAATAGCAACAATGCAGTTTTCCCAACCACTTTTGTTGCTATAGGCTTCCAATTTATCGACTGACAAATAACTGAAATTCAGGTACACTCAAGTGATGTTAATTTGGGTATTTCTATTTTTTTTTAAAATATATTGATACAAGAAAGAATAGAAAGAAAACTGTTTTTGACAATTGACTTAACTGAAACAGAAAATGTTTGGTATTTTTTTCTTTTTGCAGCATGTGTAATGGTGCTGTTTGTCTTTAATAGAGTTAATTAATTTTACTGTGACTAAGTGAATCGGTGTAAATATCATTCATGAATTTCAAAGAAGATTCTTTTCTCTTCCTAAAGAATATTATGAAATACAGTATATCCCAGTGTATAAATAGACTTTTCAACCCCCTAAAACTTTAAGAAAATTAAACGGTTGATTTATACACCCGTAAGAAAGTCGGATATTTGTTGGTTTTGAAATATCCCATTATAAACAATGAGATGGTAAAGAATTACACTGTATCAATTTATATTTTTCAAAAACTATTTTTAATATATCATCTACAATTCATTAATGTATCATTTCCATTTTCCTTCATCATATTTTCCACGTGTAAAGATTTTAAAAAAAACACTTTAAATTATGTTAAGAGAGAAATTAAAGAAAATTAAGGTAGTTTATTCAAGAACATTTCAAAATATGTAACACAATGAAAACTTAACATATCATAAAGTTATGAATTTAAAGATTTCAGAACATCACCTGTGCTGTATTCAATAACGTTAGCAGTCCTGTAATACGAATCCCAATTTGAAAATTCTACTTCATCCTCCTCTTAAATACTACTTATTTTTTGTTTTTTGAATTTTAGGAATTTTCACCCCTATTTTTTTCTTTCTTTTTCAGTGCAATTACACACTTTACATGTCAGAAACTTGCTATCTCAAAATCAAAAATAGAGGTTCGACTCATACAACGGAATATACAGTAAGTATTATTTACTTAATACTAATGTGGCATGCATAAAATGCTAAATTAATTATTTGTATTTTTAGAATAGCATTTATTATTTACCAAACTTAGATTTTAACACCTCTGTTTTTTTTTTTTTTAACTACCTAGATTACACAGTTCCCCAAAATTGTAGAATAAAAAAAATTTATTGTGTTTTGTTTTAGACTTTAAAAATTTAATATCTAGAATAAAATGAAAATGAAATACTTTATCTAGAAGCAATGACTAAAAATAATTCAATGTCATCAATTCATGAGTAAAATTTTAAGAAATCTAATGTTCACTCTATGAATAAATAATAATGAATATTACTAATAAAACTTAAAACATACCTCATGGTAACAGCAAGAAACTTTGACAAAGTAAAACGGTCACCAGTGTTTGATGGAAACATTGAAGCTAATATTAAAGTGAATAAACCAGATGAGCATGATAATATATTTACAACACCTGCTTCAGTTGTGGAAAGAGCTTCTTGATATGAAAGATTGCCAAGAAACCACTACAAAAAAACCTTTTATTTAATTATACAGTTTATGACATAAAAAACTAGCACAAAAGATAAATCTATTAAAAGACATAAAAAAATAACTTCACAACACACTTTTCAATTGATATAGCAATTACAAACTAGGTTCAATTTTTACTCTTACCATTATACAAAAAAGAAGAGCAATTCTAGCAACTTGTTTCATTGGTAATTTATTAGCTGCTTTCATGGCATTTTCTTGAGCACGGAGTGATGCAGTATAGGATAAACGAGCTAACAGTGCATCATCAGCTTGTGAATCTAAAAGTTAAAAAAAATGAAACATTATTATATAAATTTTTCATGCATATGCATGTTGAAAATCATGATGTTTTGCTATGAAATTATGAAAATAATCTTTTTAAAAAAATAAACTTTCAAAATTATTGAAAAGACAGAAATTCAGGTGTGGTTGGAGTTTGTATAGTGACCAATAGTGAAAATTGTGATGAAAACAAGAAAATGAAAATGACAGTAGAAGATGAAAACTGGATCATAATCAATAATACTTTTATTTAGCAGTATTTGTAGAGCTACAGATATGAATATATTTTATCCATGATGTTAAAGGTTAAATAAATTTTGCATAGTAATATTAATAAGGACAGGCCACAAATCCCCCATGACCTGCTTATACAAAAGCCAAATTAAAAAGTAATCAAATTGTTTCCAACAGACAATAGAATCATGAGAAGAGATCCAAGATTGATGAATTATCAAGTACATAATAATACAATATATACAAATACTTCCTAATTATAGAAACTATTCATTTCATGTACATATTATTCAATGCAGTATATGTGATTTGCCAAATGTAAAAAAAGCTGAAATTTTTGGATTAACCAGAGATATATAGCTGTAATAATGAGTAAGAAGAACATGCATTTCTAAAGTATAACATATTATTAAATTTGATATTAAAATAAAAAGAAATCGAATTATACAAACAGTTTACATTAGTTTTAAATTTTTGAGCACAATGAAACTTAGAGCACTTAGCAGAAAGCATGAAATGTAACTTGACTTGCCATGAATTAAGCACAACATATAACAAATTTTAAAGGAAATTCTTACCAGACAAATGCCGTACTTCAGTAACTTGATTAAAATGAACAGATTTTACACCTATATAAAATAAAGAATTTAGTAAAACATCGTAATAATAAAGAAAAATAAAATGAGAGGTGAAAAAAAATAATTACTTTGTTTAGAAGAAGAATCATCTGATTCATTTCCACTGCTCTTATCCCCGCTACCATCATGATACTTAATTGGTATCCAAACTGACTCACTCTGTTAACATATATACATAAAAGTTTATTATTAAAAACATCCAATCAAAAAAAAAAGTTATTTATTAGTCTGAAATAAATAATAAAAACTATTATTTGCTTAATATTTTTAGAAATTCATTATTTCTAACACCATTACCAAATTTATTAAGAAATGAATTAATTAACTTATAGACTTTTATGAAATGATTGCCTTAACTCAAACACTAAAATATTGTCTTGATTTTTTAATCATTTTAATAATACATTACAATAAAATTTACAAATTTACTTTCTACAACGAATTGCTTTAGTGGTCAACTTATAGAAGGGGGAACTGGAACTGCATTAATTTACAAGGCACCTGCACCAAGAGTGCTTAGCTCCTGTAGAAAAGTTGTTATTGCCCCAAAAAGATAAAATACCTGAAGTAGGAGATTTACATGATTATAGAAGGGGGTTAATCCTGTTTTTTTATTTCTCATATCTCACATTATATAATATTATGCATTCTATGATATTTATGCTATTCATTTTATTAATATATCTATCACATTAAAAATAAAGATAAATTTAATAAAGTCTATTTTTAACACAACTTAAAATTTTAATTCAGCAAATACTCCACATATCTTCCTAAATAAGACTATTAACACAGTTAAAATATGTTTTAAAAAATTTATTAGCAAATTTATAACTGATTGTTTTAAAAAATCAAAAATCCGATAACCACTATTCCTGTCTCTGTGAACTGTTTCTACAGAGTGGACAACACATTACTCTTGAAATCCCAAGTTCCCCACAACAGGTAGCATGTGATTGGCCCACCTCGAATCTTCCAACCACCCGAGATCTTGTGCCATTGTCTAGATTATAAAAACTTGTGAAAAGATTCTCAAAACTTAGTTTCATAAAAAATAATAAATAAATAAAATTATTATTTGACTCGGAATCATTTGGAGTATTTGGTGCTTTGCTGCTGAATTACACTTACAGAAATTAGAATTTTACAAAGAATTATGCTGGAAAAAACTTATCCAAGTTTTGCTTTCTATTGAAGTTTAAGAAGAGTTTTAAAAACATAAATTGGGTTGCATAACATAAAAAGTCTCAAGTTTTTAAGTTTATTTAAGATTTTATCTTTTATTAAACATAACCATAGATTTAGCGTGAAAGAAATGTATGGGGAGCACAAAGTTTTTTTTAAGGAGATAGTTTTCTTTTATATATATATATATATATATATATATATATATATATATATATATATATATATATATATATATATATATATATAATATTAATATATATATCTATATATATATATATATATATATTAATATATATATATATATATATATACATACATTAATAAATACATATATATATATATATTAATATATATATATACATATATATATATTTATACATATATATATATTTATACATATATATATATGTGTGTATAATACTGAACTTAACACAAACTTTTTCGTTTGGAAATAAATAAAAATTTTAATGGTTTTAACATGATTTTTTTTTTTTTTTTTGATTAATGTTAATTACAAAATTGCAAAGCTGTATAAAAAATGTTCAAGGAGTTTAATGTAATAAAAAACTACTTCGGTTTTTAGTTCAATAATTATGAATTGTTAAATTGGAATTTGTAGAATCGGATGCAAGTACAGAATAGAAATTTGATGTGTTAAAAGGTTCCTTTTCATTTATAAAAATAAAAAAAAATTCGAAATTTCAATTTGTTTAAAATGTTATTGCAATTTTAAGTGCATTTTTTACAAATTTTATCATTATTATTACTTGCTTTAAATAATGACTGTTTACACATTGTTGAAGGAAAACTTACTTATCTCTCTCGAGATCTACATTTTATAAACTCAAACTTGATGTCAAAAGCAACAAAAAAAGTTTATAAATAAAATAAAATAAAATGAAAGAAAGAAAGAGAGAGATTAGATACTGTTAAATATCCTAACATTTCTATTGAAATTTTTAAAAATATAAAAGACTTGAGAGAGATAAAAACCTTTTCTAATTAGAACTGTAACATTATATATGTTATCATTATATATATTTAACAATGAAAATTTTTTTACACTCTTTTTCTTCTTGTTGTGTCAAATCTTCAATGAAAATAAGTTAAAGAATTTTTTTTCAAGTACAGTTGAATATTTTTCAAATCCAAGTAATTCTTCCTTTTTTGTGATAAACATATTAACAAAATGCTCATGAACAAATAATCTTTTTTTTTAAAAAAAAAAAACGACCTTTAAGAATAATAAAAAACAAAGATGATGGAAAGGCAACAACAGGGGTTGGTGAAAGGAACCTCATTCTTGTAAATTAAAATAGTAAAAAACTATTGTCAGTATTGGAAAGTGCTAGCAAAGAATCATTAAACTAAACTTAATAGCTGCAAGCTACAATCATAATCTAAAAAGAAATACATAAATTTTGTTTATTTGAAGTCATTTTGTATGAATTATTACAAGTTTTTAAAAAAATATTTAACAGGTTTTTAAGATAGCATTTACTTAAAGGTAATGATTATAAAATTGTTTTGCTAATTAAACATAAACTAACAAAAATATTTGATTTTCTTAAGGCTTTTATACTTTTAAATTAAAATAGCTAAGGTTTGAAAAAGTTATAACTTTAAGAAAAATTCTGAAGTTTAGGGAAAATTATTGAGAGGAGCAATTCTCTCCCTGTGCACCCTCCCACCGATGTGATGCTTATGAACATAATACATAAATTACATCTAATAAGACAAAGTATATCATTGATCTATTATGCAAAATTTTAAATAGCATGAAAAACCTACTTAAAAACAGTGTCATAATTATTAAAAAAGTTTCTACATTTATTTCTTCATTTGAGCTTGCTTGTATACACTGGAATAAAGAATGCTCAGCATGCCTATGGTAATATACATCCTTTTGGGTTTCTATGATAATAGCTTTAATAATAGCCATGATAATAACTTAATGATTTAGCAATTGTAATTTTTAAATAATAGTAAATGGATACACACTATCTTTTTTGGCTTAGAGCAATTATTGCAATAATGTTCAGAGGAAAAAGTAATATATTCCCATAACTGCCTGTTGTAATCGAGGAGAAGGGTCATGGAAGGCGAGGCTCCTCCATTTGTAAAAATATTAAGAACTAACGAAAATAACATTATTTTAGAAAATTTTTTTAATTAATTCAAAATGCTTACCAACAAGGGCTCAACTTCAACAAATGTGCTATTACACTCATCTTGATCAATATTTGCAGGATCAACAAGCTTTAAAAATTCAAACATCATCAATAATGAAAAGTTCAAAATTAAAATAAAAAAACAACAGAAATTTGACTTACAGTATACATGGGTTTAGAAAAACACTGATCACGCCATGGTTTCCAAAATATAAATCCAAGCAAGTATAATATGAACATGGTAGTTTTCACATAAGTACTAAAAAATGGTTTGCTGAAGTTTTCATCCTTGAATATATACTAAAAGAAATTAAAAAATTGAGAAGTAAATAAGTTAGATTTTCAATAAAACTTAACAAATCTGAGTTATATTTTAAAACTTCAGTTATAAATAATCTTTACATGTTAAATGAAAACTTTTTATTATGGTCTTAAAGCTTTTTAGGGGATGAAATTGAAACAAAATTTCTCAGTTAAATAGGAATTTTTTTTTAATGATTTTCATTCTAAGGAAATAATCTTAATTTTGAAAAGATAAAACATTTATTATAAGTACCTTACTATTTAAGTTAATATCATAATAAAACTAACAAAGTTAATAATAAAGTAAACTAATAAAGTTAAAGTAACATTTAACAAAAATATATTTAACTCAAATATTGGGTTTTATGTGAATACAAGATGGATACAAATTAATTGGCAGGCTATATAACTGAATGATTTATGAAATATTAATTGCTAAATACCAGTTCGACAACAGAAAAGTATTATACTTTCACAATTTTATAAGTTCACTATTACTTGCTCCATTGATTTACTGAAACAGAAACAAAACACCTTTACTTATCCTTTTTGTGCTCAAAGAGAGCATAATAATTTTGTGATCTATAAATACTGATAACTTCATTTATTTTTCCACTCAAATTAAAAATTTCCTCATCAATGAAAATAATCTGGAAAAAAGAAATTATCTATTTCCGTGCACAGGAACAATGCAAATGTTTTCTATTTTAGGCAGATTAATAGGCTTTAGCTCAATCAACAATAAAATTGAGTGACAGAGCACATCTTGAAAGATCTGAATATCATGTATTTTTAAACAACCATTTTTCATCAATGTTTAAGCTAAGATAGTCCAGCTTTAAAACAGCTTGTACAGTACATGTTCTTGAACCAATAATAATACACATTAAAGCAAACCAATTGACTAAACTACAAAAGTATGTTGATACGCTTAAGATTCATTATTATTCTTAATTTGAACTAGCACAAAATTATTTAGTTATAGAAGTAGGCAAATCAATCGAATTAGAGAAATCAAATAACTCGAGTCTGCTAGCGTCAAAAGAAAACAGATTCTTTATTTTGTTATAAGACTTATCTTTTAAAAACAAGAACAATTATTAAAAAAATACTAACCTCAGTCAATTCAGATGAAGCAACCCAAATGATATCTACAACAAGCAACAATAATGTACCACAAACTAATCGATGTGCATTGAGTTTTGCCATTCAATGGTGGGAATTGAACTCTTGATTTATGAAAAAAATAGCATAGGAAGTGAAGTCATAATTCACAGTGAAAGATATCTACACCTACAAGTCAAAACATAATGCCCATATTTAAATCTTTTCATTAAAGACACAAATAAAAGAAAAATAGAAAGTATCACAAGTAGAATATTTATTATTTCATAAACTACCAAACATGAGTAATTATTTTAACATATATATAATTTTTTATTTAAATAAAGTAGAAAAACAATATACAAGAGTATAAATAGTGTAGTTTACTAATACAGTATAGTTTTGATATTGTAGCAAACATCATTATCATTGTCAAGACACAGATGATGGTATTTGCTATTATACAGAACAGATTGTCTATATCAGTTAACTATATTATTTGAGCTCATCAAATACATTGTTGTTCTGCTTAATATATTACTAAATCATAAAGACAATCATTATAAAGTTTTTATTGTGAAAAAAACTATACTCTTTTGAGATATAAGGAAGTTTTTTAATGATTAATTCTTAAAAACCGAATTCATAAAATATTTAAAGTTAATAGTTAAATAATTTATTTATTAATATTGAACCTGAAATTTTAAAATTTTTACAATAACTTTTTTAAACTGAAATAAATAAAATCAGCAACCTCTTTTCAAAAATTAATTAAATGTAATTTTTGTGAAGATTATAACAGAATAAAATTTAACAGATAACTATTTTGTCTAGTATATTTCATAACTTCAATGAACAAAAATAATGATAAAAAGAAATTTTTTAAAAAAATAACTATATTCATCACTAAAAGTTATTCATTAGGTAGGTGAAAAAAAAAAATTAAATTGCACAATAAAAAACCTGCTAATTTCTATCCTTAAATAACTATGACAAATAATGACTACGATAAACAATTACAGTGACATCAAACAATGAAAATTTGACTGAATTATTTATCATAGTCATTATTTATTAAAAAATGTGACTGAAATTAATCTTAACAAACTAATAAATAATACAATTTACAATTCAAATAACAATGCTAATTAGTTAAAACAATTACCTGTTTCCAATTTTGGTAATATAGTTAAGTCTATAAAGCTCTTCTCTTGTGCAAAATAATGCTTTTCAGCAAATTTTGTTAACTATATTGTGATATTCTTATAACTATTTCCTGTTAGTAATAACTGCTAAATTAAGTATTTTTAATCTCTTATACTGATTTTATACTTAATTGAAATCTTTCACTTTAGAAATTTTTCATTCAAAATGTGTGGCTGAAGTTGATAAATTATCAGACTCCTTTCCTTTAGCTATGATATTTCAATCTAAAAAAATTTTAAAATATTTTTTACTCATTCATGAGATATGGTATAAGAAATTTAAAACAAGCTTACTGTAGAATACAAATATTCATGACAAAGATTTTCATGTTGAAGTCAAGAAACCACATGATTCAGATTCCAGTCTGTTTAACCTTAAAAGAATTTAAAAATTAAATAAAGATATTGTTTCCTTTAAAAATAAAAAGAAGAAGCATTACTCATAAAATCTTGATAACGAAAGTTGATTGCTATTGAACAAACAAAACCTTTCTAATTAAACTTAATTTTAATTTAACTATTCCAACATCTGTATACCTTGAAAACTAATAGCAATCATGTTGCTTATAAACTATAACACATCAAAAATCAAAGAGAGTATACAAAAAAAGTTATGAGGAATTTCTTAGGACCTGTAATTTTTCATCACAGAAAAATAAGAGATCAGTTTGACACAGATTATTTTCTTTGTAAAATTTAACCAAACTTAGAAAAAAAAATGTCACTTCTTTATTGGCAAAAGAAATAGAAAATAATTATGTGAATATCAAATAACATTAACACTTTTCCTTGATACAGGTGATATGATAGATTAATTGTAATTAAAAGCTTCAATTCTTCAAATGTAACTCTTTGCTTATTTTAAATGTTTTTATTTTGTCTATCAATAAATGGAACAGTTATAAATGCACATAATCATAGATGGATAAAGGGATAGAGAACTTACCATCTGCTTGATATCACTGATCTTTTTTTTTTTTTTTTTTTTCTTTTTAATCTGGATGACTTCCTTTTCCTTCTTTTCTTTGTTTAATTACTTTATCTCTCATAAAATTTTTAAAAACTGAGCAAATTTAGAAATTTCAAAATTTTAGTTTACCAAGATTAGCTTATTTCGAAAAAAATTGCATTTAATGTTCATTCATTCGAAAAAGCTAAAACTAATTACAATCAATAACTTTTTTTTAATTTATTCATTTTCTACTATTACAGGATAATCTTTATCTTCAATTTTGTATATTTTTTAATTATTCTACAGCCTACAACGGACCTTAACTAGCAAAATAATGTTGTTCTAAGCAGTGAATGTCCAGTCATTATGGTTAGATTTTTTATTACATTACCTAATCATCTTTATTTGGATATTCTTCTGAATTTTGAGTTTATTCAATTCCAATTTAAGATTTTTTTAAAAAGCCCTTATTTTAGCTAATTCACCCAGACATGCATCGTAATTTTATGAATTGAATGGTGTCATTCTGTTTTATCAAAGGGACAGGTTTGTTTCTGTTTCTATTCCAACACTATGTATTGTTTATTTTAATTGTTATTGTAACGCGCTTAGTTATTTGAATTGTTCTCAGGGGTCTGTCCAGGCCAAATTTACTACCGTTTAGCAGTACCTTCACATATTCAACTTTAGGAAAAACGGTAGTTTCACACAATACTTTTTCTTAACATTTTATTCTTGTATCCCATAAGAAACGATAAATCCATATTTTTGTGTTGATTTATTAATATAATTCTTAATTTTTCACAAATTATGTCTAAATTTTCACAAAATAGGTACCTCTCAGAAAAACCTAGGCAGACCTCTGGTTCTAATCTATAGTCATGGACACTGAAGCTTGATCACAAATTTAAGAATTGAAAAAAATCAAAATATTGATGGCACTTAATATAATGCTGTACCAGAAATGGAACTGGTGATACTTAATAGAATTTTCCCACCATCATTATATTTGGTGATGTTACTTCAAATTATATTGAATCATAATAAATTTTTCCAACTTCTCTATTAACTTGCTGTTAAATTGTCAGATTGCTAAGAAAGGTACATAAATAATTTTCATGTGGTTGGAAATAAAGTAAAATCCAAAATGAAACACCAAATTGTAATATAATTGCCAAAAGATCCAAAAAGTATAGCTTATATATTTTCGAAGATTAATTAAGATGCATTGAACGTTTTTTTTTTTTTTTTTTTTTTTTTACATGAACAAAAAATTTTACATCAACTTCACTTCAGAAATATTAAATAATATTAAAGGGATATTAATAATATTAAGCCTCAGAATAGCCAGAACTTTCCAGAACTTTAAGCTCAGAAGCCAGAAATATTAATAATATTAAGCCTCATTTATATTTAAGTCTAATTTTTAACATTTTTCTTCACTGAAATGAAAGGATAAGTTATATTTTTCATTTCATAACCTTTCAGTTACATTTTAAATTTTCCATATTTCTTTTAACTCTTTCTCATATTTCTTTTCAATTATAAGGTGTGATGATTGGAAACAATCACGGACTTTCTAAATGTCAATTAGTTCCTTTGCTAAACTGCTTTTCACACTGTCACTAATATGTTTGCTTAAGTTTATCAAAATAAATGCTTAGAATGAAAGCAGAAGTAACTATCAATTTCACTTAATTTTAATCTTTAATTCAAGGTTTTACAATTTAAAGCCTTTCTTACTCGTAAATCTTAATTAAGTATGGGTTAATTAATTGAGATTAAAGAAATCTAAACACAGAGTGGTGTATCTTGGTCCACCTCATGGAGTACATAGAACCACAGAACAAAAATGCATTCAGAAAGAATGTTGAAGGATCAATGCAATTCAATTAAATAATTGCATTATTTTCCTTACAAATGCAGTTTTCATTTAAAATGCTATAGATTAATAGGTAAATCAAATAAGCCTTCAATTATAAATAAATAAATATATATATATATATATACAGTGAAACCTGTGTATAACGATACTGTCTATAATGATAAACCTGTCTATAGCGATATTTCCTTGAGGTCCCGGTGAAATTCCTATTTACTCAATGTATTTTTAACCTGTTTATAGCGATAACAACTTTTCAGTTAAACATGTCTACAACGATAATTTTTCCTCTTTTGATAGTTGATAGTTCTATTCCGATTTTTCTACCGTTGGAAAACGACTCCCCATCGAGCCTAAATGTGAGATAACAAAATGTCTTTTTTTTTTCTTCTCTTTTGTATGTAATATTCTTTCGTTGTTTCTGACAAAAAAAGCCACTTTTAGGGGAAATTAGAGCAGTAGAAATGGGTGAAGGGGTATTGTAGGAGGGAGAGAGCTTCGTCAGAAAAACGGGTGACACACTGACGAGACATCGATGCAGCAGCGACACGACAAGATTTCACCAGAGAATGCCATATTGCTAATTACGCTCTGCAAGATTTTGTTGCAACATTACCAAATGTAACTGATGTTCATTTGAATTCATTAGATGGACTGAAATCTATGTGCATGGAAATTGCTTCCAAAAATAAGCAAACAAAACTAACCGATTATTTTTCTAAATAATTTCTGTTTTGATTCATAAAATTGTAAGTAAATTTTTCTTGTGTGCTGTTTCATAATTCTAAACGTATACTTTTAAATTTCAAACCTGTCTATAACGATAACCTGCCTATAACAATATTTTATTTAGGTCCCTACAGTATCGTTATAGACAGGTTTTACTGCATATATATATATAATATAATTCTTACCACACGCAATTATTTATTGATACATAAATATAAACACAGAGTGGTGTATCTTGGTTCACCTCATGGAGCACATAAAACCACATAACAAAAATGTATTCAGAAAGAATGTTGAAGGATCAATGTAATTCAATTCAGTAATTGCATTATTTTCCTTACAAATGCATTTTTCATTTAAAATGCTATAGATTAATAAATAGGTTAATCAAATAAGCGTTCAATTATAAAAAGAAAATATAATATAATTATTCTTACTGCACACAATTATTTATTGAGTTTTATTTAAAATTAGATTTTAGCACTTATACTAACAGATTCTACATAATGAAATTTAATATAACATTTTAATTCATAGAGAATTGAAGTTATTCAAAGACATATCAAACAATAGCAGGGATGCAAACTGCTCCACTTTCTGCAAAAGTTTTAATAAATTGGTAGCCAATGAAATCATAAAACTTGTAGAATGCCGATAATTACGCCCACTTCTTTAAAGTGTTGCCACTAGATAACGATAATAAAGTTGCATTTCATAAAATATTTTCAACTTTTAATACATAATGGTGGAAAAATTACTTAAAAAGAAAAATACTGAACTAAAAATAACTTAAATTTCTTCACCAATAGAAAATAGTTTACAAAGCGGAGCATGTTGGCTTCGCTGCAACAACTGTGAAATAAAATTCTGATAATTCCAGAACCAGGTTATGGCAATATAAGAATATCTTCATGCACTATTATTTATAAATATATGTTGGATACTCAAAAAATATTTTTATCACCATTGTATCACGCAAATTTAATTCACTATAGTACATTAAGACATTAAAAACATGCAGATACTCTTAAGATCTCATGCCAGTAAAAATTTTGTTCTTAATAATAATTCTTGAAAAAAAACCTAGCTTTGGATGGATATATATATATATACAGTGGAGCATCGTTTATATGACGATCACTTATACGACATTTACATTTATACGACGTTTAGTGTGGTCCCAAATCATTCCTATTCATTTTAATGTAAAAATATATTGTTTATACGACACACAGATTCGGTTATACGTCGGTTTTTAGATTTTGTTCAAGTTTATTAAATTTTTCATTTTTTCTTGTGTATTTTAAAAAAGGGTGGAATTTGCCAACATGAATGATACAGAAAAGGGTGCCAACAAGAATGCTTGGATGACGACCGTAATTTTTTCTAGATGACCCAAAAAAACTAGACAATGTTATGAAGAGGCAAAAACGAAAATTTTTGCTATTATCGATGTCCAGCGCACCCATCGATACTAATTATTTTGGAAAATGTAAAAGCTCTCTTTTTTCCTGCAAATTGCACAAGTGCGCTTCAGCCATTAGATTTGGCCATGATTAGAAATCTAAAATTGCATCATAGAAAGCAGTAAGTTCAACTCGCTATTCAAAGCATTGTAGAGACTAATAGCAAGAAAATATAATTAAAGGTAACATACTTTCAAATTGCTCCCTGCTATTTTTCTTCTTTGGTTATTTGTTTGCTTTGCTTTGTCTAATTTAGAAATTTATGTAAATCAACATGTTAAACATTAAAATTAACTGAAAACAGAGATAATTTCAGCTTTAGAAGTAAAAATCTATTATACGACGTTATCGTTTACACGACGTTTTTCGGTGGTCCTTTCGGTGTCATATAAACGATGCTCCACTGTATATATATATTAATTTAAATGTACAGCAAATTTTTAGAGTCTAAATACAAAATATTCTGTTTAAAATGTGTTATTTTGTCTTGTTATATTTAGAACAATATTCTAAATTCTGTTCCAGTTTAACAAGAAAAGAAAATAACGATATTTCTGACATTTTTTGTTGCTTAATGTGAATAAAACTGGGTTAGTTTCTGTTTTATAAATAAAATTTATATTTGTAAACAAGATGAATTTAAAATAACTTTTTAAGTACATTTCATGAACTATTTACTATTTTTTATCCTGAAATTTAGCTATTCCTCATTTCAGATTTGTATAACTTGAATTTTTAAAAAGGAATATTTGAAATACTTTTTTAATTCAAAAAAATATAAATAAATTTTATTAAGAGTATAAAATTGTTTAACTCAATAAAATAACTAAAACAATGTTTGCATTAAAGTTTCTTAGAATTTTTTTTTATGGTACTACAACTTACTCTATTTTTTAGTGAACTGAGGTACTCCATATTCTGGGTTTTACTAAAGAGCACACTAATTTCTGTCCTTCTAGGATAAACTTAACTAGTCACAAATAGTTATTAAAGATCTAATCTTGAAAAATATGTATTGGTCTATTCTCATAAAAACAAATTTCAGAAGGTAAAGTAGTAGTTCCAAGAATGACTTACCAATGCTAAAATAGAATTTAAAATAAAAATGGCACACTTTAACTGTGCCATATGATTCATTCAAAGGATTTACAGTTACAGTGGCCAAGTATGTTGATGGAAACAAAGAAATAAAAATATTTAACAACATTAAAATAGTTAACCCTGGTTCAACGTTCTCCTTTTCTCTACCCATCCTGTCTCCCTAAACATTTAATTATTATTTATTGGTGGTATATAGCACTTTCGACAAAATATAAACGAATTCTTAAAAGAAAAAGTTTAGGAGTTTTATAAGAAACATATAACAATATGAGGAAAAAAAAAACAGATTATACTTCATTAGATCTTTTATTATCTAAATAAAGATATTAATATCTATATGGATATCAATATCTAGATATTATTATGTGTATATATAGACTGATATTAAAAATAAATATCTGTTCAAAAATTAACGTCAGTTCAGCTACTCAGATAGACATCTTAATAAATATTCATTGCTCATGGTTATATTTCTTTTTAAACTTATTGCAAACTAAACTCAAATTTTCAAACAAGAGAAAATCTATAGATATTATATCCCCCCTTATGACTAATGCAGCGTACTTACCCCACCCGCTTACGATAAATGTAAATAACTTAAATCCAGCATAAAACAATTTATTAATAATACAGGAAAAATATATTTTAGAACACACTCTATTGATTCTCGAGATTGTCCATTTCATCAATCCATAATCACAATTATTTATATAAACATATTTTTACTTTATTCAAGTCTGTATACTGAAAACAAAAACAAATGTAATTCTGGTTCTGCTTATTTACACAAGCTTGTCTTCGTCAAAATGAGACACTGTCAATTAACAGAAGTTTGTCAGTGGGAAATCTTGGCAGCCGCTGCTCTGCTCTCACATAGTAACCCTGTAAATTCTGACCAAACATCTTCAAAGAGTGAAGGTGTTTTCTACACTTAGCATGCACTGCGAGTCCTTCACTGTCTATACTTCCGGCTTACAGTTTCCGGTGTATTTTGATGCCATTTGGCTCACAACGTGATCATTGTGTTTTGAGACTATCTTGTTTAGTATTTCTTGTATACGTATATTTGTAACCTGATTTATTATTTGCGTTTTAAAAAAGAATTGTTATGAGAATCGTCATTTCAAAACCTGTAGTTGAAAAACGTAAAAATCGTCATTTGAAGAAACGAATCGTTATATACCAATTTCGAAATTTAAACTTAAAATAATAATTTGTAAAATGAACTTAATCTCGCTGCTCGAGCAATATGCTAACATCAACGCATGATGGTTTATGACTAGCAAAAAGAACAAACAGTATTAAACAAATTAATAGAGGCCGAATCGGGACTGCCAAGAAAACGAGTTCTTTCTAAATCTAGCAACCATGTCATCTTTTTTGACAATACTTCCATAAGTGCTGATGACACTTGGCAACCAAGTGGAGGCAACTAAGTTGAGAAACTGGTTTTTGGTTTCTCGTTTGTGATCACACGTTGCAACCTTCACTTGTTCAACCAACTCAGAATAGTCCAATACCAGAACGGCACGGGTATTGGACTATTATAGTATATAACAGTCCAATACCAGAACTTATATTTTTCAATAAAGTTTATTGCTAAAAGCTCTTTGATAGCTGAGGTTCTGAAAGAAGAACTAGAACAGAAAAAAGGCGACTTAAAGGCAAAATAATTTCTTTCGTTTGCTTTCAAAATTTCATTAGTACTCGGAAATATCTGTCAAAGAAATATCTATCAAAGTCTGTCAAAATGAGTTTAAAAAGCTTAGCGTTCCAGCTATATAATTTTGAATTTTAAAATTTTCAAATTCAATAATAATTTGTAACTTTTAATATCTCTACAGAGGAAATTAGTTTATAGGGAATTAGTTTATTCGCATAATCTTTGTTATTTATGACCCAAAGACAAGGATACGTTTGAAAAATTTCAAAAAAAGAAAAGAAAAATACATATATCGCGATATATGATCGCGCTACTGATCACTAGAATTCCATTTAAAACTAGTCATAGTTAGAAGATTAAACCAAGTTTAAATTTAAAAGATAAAAATGCAGGATGCGTCAGAATCAGCACGTGTATTTTGCTTACTAAATGGTTGCTAGTTAAGGTTGAAAGTATTTGGAAACTACTATATGACACGTTTCAACTAATCTGGTTGCTCCACTAAAGTTGAAAGGTTTCAACTTCAGTTGCTAGTTGAAAGCAGGCTGAAAGTAACCGGGCAACCATTATATGACACGTTTCAACTTCACCGTAACCGCTAGTTGCTTTCAACTAGGTTGCCTCGTGTCATATAGCCTATAAATAAAGAAAACAAATTTTTAATTCAAACTCATCCGAATTACTTAATATCAATAATATCTTATGAAATCAAGCAAATTTGAGCTCAGGTATTGTATAATATATTTATTTTATTAAAAACAAAATTATCTGATTGAAAAAAAATTCCCTTCGCAAAATAAGCTGTAGTAAGCAGCTATATACTTTCCTACAGAAAGTAGATCAGATTAAGAGCTCGAGATTGCTTTTGTTTACAGTTATATTGAAAACACCATCCAGAGGATAGCTCTTAAATTTATTAATTATCCTCTTAAACACTCGATTTCTCTGAGGATAGAAAATTTCTAAAATTTTAATATACATTCTCAAATGATCTCGAATATTTTCAAAATCTTCTTATCTTTTTTATGCAGCGATATTTAGAAAAAAAATCAGATTTCTTCACCTGTGTTGAGGATTAATCTCCTGAATTCCGCACACTCACTTCCGATTACCGCAACGAAAAATGGAGAACCTGATGTATTTTTCACCAATCAGGTTCTCGTTTTCCCACCACAGCGATCGAAAGTACGTAATCCGCAGCGACGTATATACGGTTTCTGGAAAAAAGTACCGTACCGTAACCCCATGAGAAAAAGAAAATTATAAGTGAAACAACCCCATTTTGATTGGAAAAAGTCCCGCAGTGGTTCCCAGCAGACACGGTTCCCGTTAAGACACGGTTCCCAGCAGATTACCAAAGTCAAGCATCACTGGCTGCGGTCAGTGTGCGGGTGGGTGACCACTTGGATCAGTCAGCGTAGGGACTGAGGGTGCGCGGTTTGAGTCCTCGTTAAACTGTTCTACCGTAAAATGCTACTGAAACGAGGGTGCCATCCCCTCTGCAGAGGATCAAAATTGTGATGGCATGTCTTCGGATCATCCTCAGGGATGCTTTCCAGACCGTCGCCAATAGCCCATTGTGCAGCTCTAGTGCGACGCAAATGAACTACAACAACAACTTGATAGGAAAAAAATAATAAATTTCCACTGGAAAATTGAACACGACTGCTATACCTGGGGGTCATGAGCTTGAGCCAAACATAATAAATTTCCCGACATGCTGTTCTTTTTTTAAATTCGTAATCTTTGTTTTGTTTCTTCAGTTATGTTTTTCCCGTTTCATTGAGAAATTTTTTTCATGTCTTCATGTAATGCCGTCCTGCAGTGGACTGATCGTAAAGACGCGGTTCCCAACGGAACACTGAAGTCAAGCGTCACTGGCTGAGGGCAGTAAGCGGTAGGGTGACCACGCTGATCCGCCTGTGTAGGGACCGAGGGAGCACGGTATCGGTCCTCGTTAAATTTTTCAATCGTTAAGTGCTTAACTCCATGTGCAGCTCGTCGGACTACCAAAGCAGAAGAGCCATCCCCTCTGCAGGGGATCAAAATTGTAATGGCATGTCTTAGGATCATCCTCCCAAAACGTCGCCAATTACCAATTCTGCAGCTCTAGCGCGATGTAAATAAAATACCTACCTACCTGATATAATACCAAAAAATTCTAAAGTAAATATGCAATTTTTTCCAATTTTGGTGTTTAGACAATCTTAAAAAAATGCCTATCGATATGGTTATAACTGTAAGTCAAAGGAAAACAAATATTTAGGAGTTAAATGTTTCTTTATGAGGTTAACAAGCGTTGAAATGAAAGATTCTCATGCTTGGCTGCTAGAATGATACAAAAAATGAGACAGACCTCAAATTGGAGGCCTGTCCCACTTCTTTGCAAGTCCAAAATTTAATTCAATCCAAAAATATCCTTAGGCTAACAAATTTCTTCTGCAGATCTGGCAGCATTGATGCTCTGTCAACGATCCAAGCAGCCCATGGCCGTACCTGGTCTTAAAAGGCTTCAACATTTCTATTAAACAAATTGAACAAAACTGTGGCTCTTTAAAAAAAATCCACAATGTCCAGGGGATAGTTGTTGTTGTTGTTGTTGTTATTTTACGTCGCACTAGAGCTGCACAATGGGCTATTGGCGACGGTCTGGGAAACATCCCGGAGGATGATCCGAAGACATGCCATCACAATTTTGATCCTCTGCGGAAGGGATGGCACCCCCGCTTCGGTAGCCCGACGACCTGCGCGCGAAGTCGAGCACTTTACGGTAGCACAGTTTAACGAGGACCAATACCGCACACCCTCGGTCCCTACGCAGACTGATCCAAGTGGTCACCCACCCGCACACTGACCGTAGCCAGTGATGCTTGACTTCGGTGATCTGCTGGGAACCGTGTCTTAACGATCAGTCCACTGCGGGACCCAGGGGATAGATGAAATTTAAAATTTCAACGGCTCTTTCAAAGACCAGTTCGATGCTCGGTCTGCAACCACATTCCACTACAGAATGCCTAATGATGTATTTCGCTCAATCCATGCCATACACTTTCCTAGTCCTTTATGCCCAGGAACCAGTCGGTTCTTGCTCCTGTCACTTTTCATGGATAAATTTCAGGATATTATCCCTCCTAAGCACTTATACAAACATGTCCAAATGTTTAGTGGCTGGCATTCCAAAATTCATGTCTACCATCTCGGGCTCTTGTAATTCCTCTACAGCCATCAGAAATTGAATCAAAACCAATGCCCGCCTATCAATAGGGGTAAATTGGACGACAATGTAACGGTTAAAACTAATTGTGTAAAATAGTTCTCAAAAGAAATGATATCAGAGTCCTCTCTGCTGCTGCTTATATACCCGCTGAGCAGGATGTTTTTGTCAAAATGGTTTCCCCAAAACTAACAGTGGAACGGGATTTCAGAACGAAGTCATCAAGTCTAACAGCTCGTGATGTCAAACGGAAACTCTGTTACCCCAATTATCCCAGAACAGATGCATTTTGAGTGGCAACAGGATGAAGACAGGTTGAAAATGTATTTTAGAACGGAAAACAATTTTCCAAATTATCACAGACCCGATGCATTTTGAGCGACAACAGGATATAGGTGGGCTGAAAACTGAAACCAATTTCCAGATGTCCTGTATCAAAACAAAATCTCTTAAAGGCACGGAATGACAGAAAATATATAGCCAAGCCTATTACTTCGCAAATCCTCCATACTGAAACTATCTGCAAATAAAAATATTGATGGTGCATGCATGTGTGAAATAAAGTCAATAAAATTACAAAATAATTTTTTTATTTACATAAAATTTTTAAAAGTTAATGAACAATACGTTCCATCGGTAGTTGAAAAAGCAGGGAAATGCCACCCGTGACTGCTAACCACTAATGGAAATCTTCCCTACTACATACACACTGGCAGATAGGTTCAACGGTTTTCATTAAGTGAGAGTTTTAATTTGTTAAGCTGGAAGAAACTCTGGTAGCGTGTCCATGATGGCGACCCACTTGCTCTTGGTAATGGTGTGTATGATTATCACATAGGCCACTCGCAGATGAAACAGTTTTTTGAGTAAAATTTGGCTCCGAACATGTCCGTCTATACAGTGGTTCACATATCCATTGATCATGGTGTACCCATTCCATTGCATGCACAGCACGGCAATTAAGTAGAGATGTGAAATATCTTCAGGGCCTCAAAATGTATGGTCTTTTGTCGGGCTACCTTGGAAAGTTTTGACTTTGGTCACCACTTGAGCATTCGCTTTTACTGCATAAGATGATGAGCTGGATGAGGTGCTAGCATCATTGTAGCTTTGAGTATCACTTTTACCGGCAACACGGGAGCTGAATGAATCCATCTTCGCAACACTGGAGCTTTGGTCTTTCTTGAAGTGAAATAAAGTGAAAGACCAACACTGGTCTTTCACTTTTCTTGTAACCACTGGAGTTTGGGGATTTTTTACTTTTCTTGGAACCACTGCAGCTTGGGGGTTTGTAACTAGAACTCGAAGATGGCATTTTGCTAGAACCACTGGAGCTTGAAGGTTTTTTACTCGAGCTTGGAGTCTCTTGACTTTTACTGGAATCCATTTTACTGGACCTTTTGGAACCCTTTCACTTTTACTGTCTTACACTTTTACTGACTGAAAGAAGGCATTTTAGTGGGACAACTGGTGCTGGGAGAAGGCTTTTTGCTGGAACCACTTAAGTTGGTAAAAGGCATTTTGCTGGAACCACTCGAGTGAAACTTGTGTCAAAACTTGGAGAATCATTGGTGGGTGGTTTTCTGGAGAAAGGCATTGGAACCCTTTTGTCAAAGCTTAGAGAATCACTGGTAGGTGGTTTTCTGGAGGAAGGCATTGGAGCCCTTTTACTGGGCATTTTGTCACTGAAAAAATTAATGTCATCAAATTTATGTCAATAGAAAAATTAATGTAATTGGCAAATTTGAAACCAAACTTGACTTTGTCAGCCTTTATCGTTGCATGTGAAACGTTATCTAGGGCACCCTCAAAATTGGGATCAAAGGTAACTTTACCAAAATTTTCTTAAGACCAGTACGATAAGATTGATATCGAAAACGACCATCTTTACATAAGTTTTTATTAAATTCTCCATAGGGAAGGGGCAATGAGACCCTCTTCATACAACATATGCATATACATATTTTTTTTTCAATTCTCCATAGGGACTTTCTTGAAATTTTTCCATGATATGCATATTTACATGCAAAATCAAAAATATTGCGAAGTGATGCAAAAGCAAAATTAGTGTAAAGCCATGCGAAAGCAAAATAAAATTGGGTCAGTAGTTGAAAGCACGAGAAAAAAATTAAACATATTACCTGCTCGAAGCGATCTCCCGGTACCAAACCTTCTTATGTCCCAAAGTTTCCAGGGGAAGGAACAGAATAAACACCTTTAACACTTCAAGGTTTCCAGAGGGTCTGGCAGAGTATTCCAGCAACAAGCAGGAAGCAAAGCTTCACATGTAATAAGCGTATCCAACCCCGTAACGTTGCCAAAGCAACAACTGGTTTTCTCCGTGTTCTGATGCTCTTTATATACTCGAATCTTAGCGAACTCACATCGCCCAGCAATGTCGTCCTATGAGCCCCCTATGGAGAATTAAAAAACCTTATGTTAAGATGGTCGTGTTGGGAATCAAACTCATCGTATTTTTCTAAAAAAATTTTGAGTTAAGTTACCTCTGACCACAATTTTGAGTGCGCCATAGATAGCGTATTACATGCAACTATAAAATTTGACAAAGACAAGTTTTGTTTCAAACTTTTCAATAACATTAATTTTTCCATTTGCAATAATTTGATGACATTAATTTTTCCTCTGGCAAAATTTCCAGGAAAAGGGTTCTAATCCCTTCCTCCAGCAAACCACCCACCAGTGATTCTCCAAGTTGTGTTAACCTTCCAAAGATGATGGGTAAGAAGGAAGCGCAAGAAGAAGATAAAAATTTTAAAACAATTATAGAGAATACTCTGGAAAGAACCGATTTCTGACGACAGAGTGTGCCATATTCTTTCCTAGTAGTATACAACGATCTGCGATTCAGAGCCAGAGCAACTTGTTTCTCAAAGCCATTCGAGAGGATCATGTCATATCCAATCATTTGCTCCGAGTACGTTTATGGAATTTTATACTTCAATGGTTACGTCATCGACGATCATTTTCAAATACGAGAACTGGCGGCAATATCCATGTTTCAGGACTTTTTCATAAATTACAAGTTCAACGTTGGATCTTTGAAAAGTAATAATGATTAATAATGTGCTCAATATTCATTCCACCGAATTCATGGACTGCCCTATTTTCTTAATCCGGGAAAGTTTCCTCTGGAGCAAGAGGGTGCCTTCAACATACTTCATGATGTCTACCTTAAGCTAATGAGATGCAATCCAGGAAAAAATCTTGCTGGCCATCAAGGTGGAAGGAATAGCATTGGTATTACAAAGGATGGGGATCCCATACGTCAATCTGGAGAGATCGGAATGCTCCAGGGATTTTCAATCTCTGGAAAATTGCATTTTTCTTCTGAATCTTTTGGCATCACATGAAAACAAAGAAATTTCTTTGTCTCAATGAAACGTGAAAAACATTTCTAAAAAAATTAAACAAAAATTTCACGACTTTTAAGAATTGAAAAGCATGTCAGGAAATTTATTAAACATGCTTGGCGCAAGCTCATAACCCTCAAGTACGGCAGGCGTGTTCAATTACCTGTGCAATTTATTTCTTTTTTCTCAACCAATATGGGGTCGTTTCACGTTTTTGATTTTTTTGCTGATTGCAACACGGTATCCCGGAATTTTTTGGTTATTATAGTTATAGTTCATTTACGTCGCACTAGAGCTGCACAATGGGCTATTGGCGACGATCTGGGAAACATCCCTGAGGATGATCCAAAGACATGCCATCACAATTTTGATCCTCTGCAGAGGGGATGGCACCTCCGCTTCGGTAGTCCGACGACCTGCACACGAAGTCGAGCACTTTACGGTAGAATGGTTTAACGAGGACCAATACCGCACACCCCCTCGGTCCCTGTCACACTGATGCAAGTGGTCACCCACCCGCTCACTGACTGCGGCCAATGATGCTTGACTTACGATGCCTGGTAAACCGTGTCTTAACGATCAGTCCACTGCGGGACTGGAATTTTTTGGAGTGACTGTAGAATTTTTATTTCATAACTGCTTTGTAAAGAAATCAAGATTGATGAATATGTGTCTCCTTCTGCTATTAGTCATCAATTAGAAGAAACTTTGTTGCACAATTAAATATAGTCTTAGAAACTTCTCTGAGGAGGATCCAAACACATGCTATCACAATTTCGGTCCTCTGCAGAACAGGTGGCTTCTTCGCTTTGGTAGCCAGATTAACAGTCAGCAAAATCGAGCACTTAATGGAAGAACAGTTTATCAATGATCAATACAGCACACCATCAGTCCTTTCCTAGGCTCATCAAAGTGGTTACCTACCCGCACACTGGTCTTAGCCAGTGATGCTTGACTTCACCGAATTACTGGGAGCCATGTTTAACGTTCAGTTCAGTATTTTCTTCCGGAGTGAGAAACTTTACGAGAAACAGATGACGGAACAATTCGGTAATGTTCTGTTTCAGTTTAAAATCAAAAAAGTTCGTTTTCTTCTTTATTATGTACAAAATCGTATTAATTTAAAAATTGTATTGAGGGGAAAACTCCGAAATTTAAAAAAAAAAAAATAGTTTTTAGGGGAAAGGATTTGTTAACTTTTGAAAATCTGTTAAACGCGTTATATTTTTCTACATTTACGAAACATATTTTGTTATGTTTATTCAAATTTAAAATATACGACTTTAGCAGTACTAAAAGAATATTTTCCCATACAAAAAATTGATAAAATCTTGAGTGAGCAAGGACATCGCAAAATTAAAATCAACAATTATAATAGTTCTTTTAATTTTACACTAAGAAAAAAATTTCAAGACATATTCTTCTATCTACTAAATATCAAAAATAATATAAGTTATTTCTATTTTCAGTAAAGATGAATTTAAAACGATCATAATTTATGAAAATTTCCTTTGAATTGTTTTAGGGAATTCCAATTATTGAGAAAGACACATACTCATTGCATTTCTCACTCCGCAAACGGTGACGTACGGTACATCATTGTATGTGTGGTTTTTCCGGTTAAACTACTGGATCAGATGCCCTTGAAAAGTGAAGTGTTAGTACTAGAGAGGGCTGAAAATATAATTATATTTTATAAATATATATAAATATATTTATTAAAAAAAGCCACACATTTTAAATGTATGTTATATAAATATTGGCGATCGAAATGGGCTGCAGGTGGCGTAGAGCAGAACTCTTTTCCTATGGCAACACTTCACATGCTTTCCCCATTAGCGTGTGGAAAGTCATAGAGGAAGGAAGTCCGTTAGTTTCTCTCTTGATTTTCATATAGATTAAAATCTTTTAACTTGAAAAACTATATGGAACTGAAAACTACATTAAACATAGTTCTAAAGAAAAGTATCATGGAAATTTTAAAAAAAAATTTTTATTAAATAAAAAGGAAAAATATTAAGAAAGGGGAAAATATCGTAGTACATTCCTATGGATGGGTTTTCTAATGTAAACAATAACAAGTGTCCTTAAACCGGAAGAAATTTAGAAAATTTCCGGTGTATTCCTCCGCTTATGTTATGACTACGAGGCGATGTGTGAACAAGCTTAATATTCTATGCAGTTTTGTTATTGTAATTTGGGTTCAAATCTAAACATAATTGTACCATTCATAAGAGCTTTCAGAAATGTATTGATTCTCAGAGGTCGTAAGGCCAAAAAAAATTTTGGAAAGTTAATATCTCATTGTGAATAATTCTTAAGGTTTGCCATGTTTTGTATTTTATCCGTTATTTGGCTACATTTGAATAAAATGTCGCCAAAAATGTCTTTAAAAATATCTTTTCAAGTTAAATTAATTAGAAAATATTCTAATGATTATAATATTAATATGTTAATGCTGAAGTTTAAAGGCTGAAAGAAAGAACTCGGTGCATGTGAAATACTGCAAAAGATATGATGCAATTATATGATGGCGCGTTTTTTCAATCTGGGGCGAATAATATATCGGAAGCAGTAACCCGGAAGTCTTGAAAGAGCAATTTTACCACTAGCGCCACCACCCTTAGCTTTACACGATCACCCATCCATACAACTGAAAAGAGGAGGAGAGGGAAGGGAGAAGGGCTAAAAGCATGAAACCGGTCTCTCCCCAGATGGCGTATTCGAGTGTTGCGATCGCGAATAAATGGAACTTTAAGTAGAAATATAGTGTTAAAAAACTAAAACTAATATTTTAATTTTTTTCTTAAAATACAGTTAATATGTGAAGAATATATAAATTTTGAAAATTATTTTTCTCATCAGTATTTTAAAATGCCCTAAAATTTCATAATTAATTTTTCCTGGGCATCATATTATTTTCTGTTTAAAATTAAAATTAATGAAAATAATTGTAATTTAAAGTTTTAGTGCCATTCCATTTTGTCAATTGGATACCCCTTTAAGTTCCCTTCACTGCCCACAAATGATATTCATGTGTGAAGAAATTAGTTTTATTTTATAAATTGACAAGCAAACAAGAAAATTTGCGATTACTTTGAGCTTTATTTCAGTGAAAATACATTCCTTTATTATAATGAGGCTCAAGAGAATTAAAACTGTTATTAATTGTTAATATAAGCTAAACTAGCCAAATCTAGTAAACCCAAGAAACGTAAAAAGAGCATATTTTAGAATTAACCAATGAGATTTATTCTTTTGAGATTCATCTTTATCAGGCTGCAAGTGTCTGCTGAAAATTACCTCAGCTGTCGATTTTAAGAACTATGACTTCCACTTTTCAATGTTTACTAATAATTGAGCCGTTTCGTAAACTGAACTGATTAAACTTTTGAAGGATGTTGGCAATTTAAAATTTTATTAATTAGTTATTTAATTATTAAAATGATTTGACACGCATCAGTCATATTATTATTTTTACAGTTTTGGTTATATTACGCAATTTAATTTGTTATATGATGATGCAAGTTCAAATTTATCGCTTTAATAATTACGAGATGTTAAAATTATACGTCTTCTACATAACAATTTTAATATAAGAATAATTTTTTGTGTCTTTCCCTTTTTTCTTAAATAAATACTAAGTTTGTAGTTAGGATATCCTATGTCATGTCTTAAGTTTTTGTTGTAAGTAAAAGTTTAGTTTTAGTTACTTATAAAAATGCTCTTTATCAAATTACTTTTTCACGATACGGAAATATCTCCTTACTTTTCATTCACGTTATAGGTTTTATCCTCAATAATCTATAATAGTTTTAGAATCTTACTTCAGAATTACTTTCAGATTGAAAATATTTAAAACGTGTTGCAATTAAATACGTTAGATATTTTATAAATCCCACAACAAATATGTTGTGTTGATTGAACTAGGTAGAGAGGTATAAGTTAAATTATGATCTATAATGCATCATGCTATTTCATTCCTTCATTTTTTTATTTTGGTTTCGACAAAAATTGATTTTTGTCTCATGTACATATTGTATTTAAACCAAATGATGATGTATAACTGTATAGAATTAGGAATTCAACCAATAACTTTAAAGGGACAGGAAAGATTTCTGTATCGTGATCAGAATAACCGCTCAATCTTGGCAAATTTTTTGAGAAACTAAATAAAACATCACAGAAGTTGTCCAACTCAAAGGGTATAACTCATAGCCACCCCCGGACAAATTTACCAATTTTTTTTTAAAAATTTGCAAGTTTAAAATCCATTTGGCATCTTGGAAATTTTAGTTGGTGCAGCAGATCACGATGGGAGAATATCACCTAGGGACTATGACCCCAAACCATATAAATATTATATTATACCTTAGTATTTAGCCAAAGTAATATGGATTCTAAGTTAGAAAATACTAATTATCAGTAAGCTTAAACTTACATTTGGCTACTCTGACATGCGGTGAGGTAATTGCATAAATAGCAGGGATAGGAGAAAATTATCAGGGAATTAATTGATTCTGGAAATATCAGGGAATTTGTCTGAAATGTTAGTAAAACAGGTAAAGTTATCAACAACAAGCGATCAATGAATGCTTCAATCCGTGAATGGCGCTTCACTAAGAATGACACAAATGAGTTTTCTTCCATATTTCTTCCCAGTGGTTCTAAAGTTTCCATTAGTTTTTTAAAAGTAATTCATCTTTTTTTTTGGGGGGGGGGGAAGGGGTCGTTTCCATATGGTTTTTCAAATTCCAATATATTTAGTTTGTATTCCAATATATTTATTTTGTATTAGTTAGTATTCCAATGTATTTAGTATTCTACAGGTGAATTTTGAATTTGAGTTATCACTTTTTTGAAGCATTTGATTTACGATTATTTTGTCGTAATTCCACATCTTTTGAGATTTTCATAACTTATCATTTCAGCCCCTTTCACATGGTTTTTAAAATTTCGATATTTTTTATATGATGTTACAGATGTGCAAATTTTGAATTTGGGTAATCCTTTTTTGACTTGTTTGATTCACGTTTGTGTTTGATTGCAGTTATTCATCCTTTTTCTCCTCTTTTCACATAGTTTTATAAGTTTGATATTTTAAATACTATGTTATTACAAGGTGAGAATTTCGATTTTGAGTTATCTTTTCTTGACCCATTTGATTTTTAGAGATTGCATGGTAATTTTCTGTCGTAATTGATGACTGTTCTTTCGCAAGTTGTTTATTTAGTTACAAGCTATTTAGTTATATTTATAAAATTTTTCAGCTTCTTTCACATAGATTTTCAAATTCTGATATTTTTAATATGATGTTATTACGTGAGAATTTTGAATTTCAGTTACCACTTTTTGACACATTTAATTCCCGACTATTTCATCAAAATTTTACATTGTTTAATGTGCCATTTTTCAGCTGTTATTTATTATTTTTTTCGGCTCTTTCCACTTAGTTTTTCAAACTTAATTTTTTTTAATACATTATTACAACTTGCGATTGAATTTGAATTGTCACTTATTGAATTCTTCGATTTGCGACAGTATTCCACCTCTTTTCCCAATTGTTTTTCCGCCATTTCCACCTGTTTTTTCTAAATCTGATATTTTTTATACAGAGTTGTTAAGATAAGCCTGCACTTCAAACTTTAGGAATCACTTTTTAACTCACTCAGTTCATAACAATTCCATGGTAAATCTGCATCATTTATTGGCTGATATTTGTCTGTTTTTTAGCTATTTTTGTGTGATTCTTTTCAAATCCAATATCCTTAATGTGATGTTGTGTTTAGTGAATTTCATATTTTAGTAATTAATTTTTTATGCACCCGATATTCACTACAATTCAAACTCAAATCCACATTAAATTCTGATCGCGTTTCTGGAAGTTATAGCTACTTATCAATTTTCAGCCATTTTAACATCATGTTTAAAGTTCTGATATTTTAAAACATTATTACAAAAAGCAGCATAATACTCATTTTAAAACTGGTTTATATAACATGCTTATTTTGCTGTGAAATTATTTATCAGTTATTTAACTCTTTGAAAACAAGATTTTTAAAAATATTAAATTAAGAATATATTTTGAGTTTTTTAAAGGCTATTCAGATTTCTGTGAAATATAATGCTTCTTTATTGATGGATGTACCTTTTTGGGGGGAAATAATGTCTTTTTAAGTTTCTAGAATGCTACCCTTTTTAAGGTCTAGAATGAAACCTGCCTCATTTTCAAGCACATAGTGTTTATTTTATAATATTAATCTGTCCATTAATATTATTTTTTTATTTAATAAAATTCAATTTTAAATATTATCTGCATGATACAAGGGAAATATCAATGAAAAGTCAGGGAATTTGAAAATGTCCTCTCCTTTAACATCCTAAAATAAAGGTTATCCCCAATCTAAATAATGCCTTTAATACTGTCAATCCATGGGACGTTCCAAGTCATAAGTTTCACTGTTCTATCATTGAAAGGAAATTAGAACTGGGGGGAGGGAAGAATAATTGATAATATTTCTTAGTACTTGTCAATATTTAATACATTTAGCTGTAGAACAGAAAAATTCTATTACCAAATTAGAAAAAAAAAATAATTTTTTACTTGGAGAAAAGTACGAAAATACTTACTTAAAATATTGAAAAAATTGCTTTAATTTCACCTTTGTTTCCAGATGTATTTTTCTTAAGAGATTTGTGCTGTATTTTTTTTAAGAGATTTTTAAATTTCAGCAGGTTTGTTGATGAAGGCTTAAATTGAGTTTTAATTATTTTTACTATTTTTTATCTATCTTGCTACTTATCAGCTTATCAATTATATTGCTACTATACAGTTATCACTATTATTTTTACTACTATTAGTTTTTCTAAATCACTTTTTTCTTAAACCTTCAAAATATTATTTTTACTTGAATTGTTCTGCTGCAATCTTTTGTTCTTTTAATACTGAATCTTTTCTCTGAGCAAGGAAATCTAAACAGTGAATGTCCCAAACTAGACTGATCATAAGACACAATTCTAAGTAAAGCATCTACTGCGTTCAGAGAGCAGATTGGTGACTGCTTTGATTAGCCTGTAAATCCACCAATAGTCATTAAACTGTTCTACTTTAAATTTCTCAGCTCCACTTGTAGATTGTCAAGCTGCCAGAGCTGAGAAGCCATTCCTCTTTAAGAGGCGATCGAAATAACAAGATTGAAAGGCAGTTTAGATTTAACTATGATTAAACATGTAAATATCAAAAACATACCCATTCCTCCTTTCTCTATGTTCTTGTTCCTTATCCTTTAACATTTCAAGTAATTTATAGTACCAGGAATAAATATTCTGTTGTTGCAAATCCTCCATTATCTGTCTGTTGTCACTCTAATTCTATAAGATTGTTATTTATTTGAATTTCTAAATATTTTATAAAATTTATATCAAATGGTAAAGCCACTAACTTTATGTAAGCATTATTGGTTTATTTCAACAGTCTCTCTCTTGTTGGCAGCATGACCTTATGGTTTTCCAAAGAGCAGTCTCATACCTGTCAAAAAAAGAAAATATATATATATATAAAACACATTTTGTTTGTAAATTTATTTTAAGGAAATACTTTGTAACCTTATTAAAATAATATTTTCGCTAATTCTCTAACCTGGTAAATAATTTTCAGGAGAATATTATAACCAATATAAAATAATCTCAATTGTTAACTAATATAATTATGGGTTTTATCTGTATTAAAGTATTTTATCTGTAGTTACTATTATAAGTCTAGAGCCTTGCGGATGATTTTTTTAACCTACTTTTATTTTTTTTAAAATCGTTCTTAATATTTTTTAGGTTAATATTGCTAAAATAAATTAAAACTTTTTACCAATTCCGTATTTTACATTTTCTCATCACGAAATCTCACTTTTCTTGACAAACATACCGTAATTTACTTTAGGTACTAAGCTGCTAAGTCTGCTGTTTCTTTGTCTTCTGCTAATTTTCTGTTTGTCTTTTTATTTTCCAATGAGTAGTTAAATTTATTACTGTAAAAGACATTATACATGTAAATTATCCAAGTTATATGACACTGACATTTACTCAGATTACTGAGAGCTCTTTAAGTGTATTTTTCAATCATAAAATTAATATTTTCAAGTACTGTGTTGAAGATGTTTTAGTGTAAAGAAGAAATTCAGAATTACAATAGCCTTTTTTTTCTTCAGAAAATGGATTGATGGTTCTTTGTTTCTATCTATACCATTCCTTTAAAACGTACATATCATATTTCTTAATAATAAAATAAAATAGAAGTTGTCAATGTCTTTCTTACTTTTTAAGAAATGTATTAATTTTTAATTATCTTATTTAAATACCTTTATTTCAAATATTTTATTATTTCTCTCTCTTATCTTACCCCAATACTTTTAACAAAATAATTGTTTATTTTTCAGGTTCGATTTCATTTTTCTACGAATGGTTTTCTGTAGATTGTTGGAAGAAATCATTTGAGCATCTTAGAAATGTCTGAGGTGTATGTTCAAGTGCTATATGATTTTGCCTATCATACAGAGGAAGGTAATGAAGTTAAAATGAAAGCTGGAGAAGAACTGTTACTTCTTAAGAAATCAAATGAAAATTGGTGGCAAGTTATTCGAAACTCTGATGATCAACCTTTTTATGCTCCGTCCAACTATTTAAGCATCATTTCTTTGTTTACTAAAGATTCAACTGATGTTAATTCAAACTTCACCAAAAATAACAAACTGGAAGATAACAACTTAAATCAAACTTTTAAAAGTAAAACCTCAAAAAGTCAAAGTGTAGAAAGCTATCCAGAGAATGGCATTTCTAAATCTCAATGTAGAGATGCACTTTCATTTAGCAATCCTCTTTGCTATAATGATGAATTAAATGATGAGTGTGGAAAGAACTCAGTGAGTCAATCAAATATTTTACCTTCCCAAAAGGAACTAACATCAAATGAGTTAGAAAATATTGAAGTTTCAAAACTTAGTGACAATTCCTTTACTCAAGTAAGTACATAATTTTTGCTAATTACAGGGAATAATGATTTCAGAATATAGTCAAATGTGGATTGTTCAATCTTGTTAAATCTACTATTAATTATAGTCATTCAAAATCTGTCACTCCCTAAGAAAAGAATTGAGCACACTTCCAAAGCTGTATGTATTTCATTGCAGATTGAAAAGCAGGTTTTCTATGGAAGTGTGTAAGCAAATTTATCACATTTACCAGTTCTTATTAATAATAATCAATGAAGTTTGGTAAATGTAATCCTTTGGTACAATGCATGACAATTTGGAAGTTATGAAATCATGTTTTAACAACTATTTAGACATGCTTAAAACAAAAAAAAAGATAAAAATGAAAACTTTTATAAACTACGTACAAAACATGGCACTTTAAAACAACTGTACACAAGGAATACAACTGTCTGTAAAGAACCTTTTATTTCAGCGAATGAAGTTTTAGTGAATGAAATAAATTTAAGAGAATGTTCTCATAAGGGTTCAAACTTAGGTGGTCAAGGATTTCAGTATTGCATTTGTCAACTCGTTTTTCATTTGCAATGACTCGATTTGCAAGTGCAAATTATATTATTAAGTCATTGCAAAATAAGCAATTTGTTTTTAAAAAAAATATAATATTTTAGTTCAAAGCAGTTATGTATTTATAATATTTTATTTTTTTGGAAAGTGATGTGATTAAAAATTAAAGCATACCCTACACTGATTTTTTTTATTTTTAGATTAAGTGCAACTGCCTGAAATACATTTGTCCAGTATATCCTACACTGATGTATTTTTTTTAAAAGTTAAGTGCCACTCCCGAGAAATCTAATCAGTGCACTCAAAATCTCTCTTCACAATCTGTTGTTGTAAAAGTTGGTTACATGCATCCCGGGCATTAACATTCAACATTAAAAAATCATCAATGTAGGTTAAATTTCAAACATTAATTAAACAAAAATACCGCAGATATACATGAAATCATTCCCCCTGGCATTATTTCTGTTAACACTCTGCATAATATAAATCCATGAAAACTCACCTTAAAGCTATAATTCCATTAATCAATCTTCAAATAACAACCACGTTTATCATATATTATTTCACTACAAATTTATCTAAAATTCATAATTATTTGCACAACTTCATTTTTTATAACACGTGAATAACTTATAAAGACACACATGATTAGGATGATCAGGCTGACCTTACTAACAACCAAAACCGTTTTTTTCTTCAGAAATCTTAATTTGCAACTCTCAAAATTTTGCCTCTGAACTCATAAATTACTCAAATCAATACAACAAAAATAGTAATCTTTGCATCAGCAAGTTTAAATCCGAATGAACAGTAGAGCGCCGATTATCCGAACTGCTTGGGACCAAACATGGTTCGGATAATGAAAAGTTCGGATAATTGGAAAGATGTTTAAAATCTAGTATAAATGATTATTATTTATGCACTAACTTCCCTTCACACTTTTTCTATCCTTAGGACTGGCAGTACTATCTAAAATAGCTCTGGCATGCTTAAAAGTTTTTTTTTTTTTTTTCAATTTTTATTTAATATTTTTTTCATTTTGAATTATTTTTATCATATTTCAACTTTTTATAACTCTTTTGTCAATTACTGATTTTACCACATTTTTCTTCATTTTCCATTGCAAAAGAAATCCAGCAAAGACTTTTGTTTCAAAGAAGATGCTCTTTTTTGAGCAGCCATATCCCTTTTTCTTTTTAAACAAATCAACATCATTTTGACGCTCTAGCCAATTCATTGCAATATCTAATGAATTGCATGCTTCTATATGAGAAGGTCCACTATCTTGAACTTGATCACCTACTTCTTCCTCTTCGTCTGTGGAGTTCCAATTTTCATTCAAAATTTCAGCAACAATTTCATCATCATTTAAAATTTGAAATCCTTGGTCGTTTTCAGTGTCTCGAGACCAATCTTCTATTTCTTTTGCTGTATAACCTGGCATCTTTTGATCCGAAGGATCTACTGCTTCAGAAACTTCAGTTTAGTTTGTTTTTCTGTTCAGAATTTTATTCCAAGATTTAAGATTCTGAGCACTGTAATCACTAATCATTAACCATAAGTGACAACTACCCATCCCCCAATTGTAGAACTTCAGCACTTATCTATTCATAAACTCCTTCCGCAATCCAACCATTGTAGACTGTCAAATTGAAGCTCGCATTCTTAAAAGATGATTTTCAGTCGAAGAGGGCTAAAGGGGTATATAGGTTTAACTGTATAACAATTCATGTATGCATGGCTACTATAAGAAAACTGCTAAAAAAGGCTGTAAATCAGATGTAGTGGATATTATTTATTCTTCTAAATTCAGAAAAATTGTCGATAAGTTAAAAAGTATTCTAAACTTTAAAAAAAAATAAAAAATTTCGGACACAGTTCGGATAATCAGCGCTCTACTGTATTTACAAATTGCATTAACTCCCACCTAAACATTCAGCTTACACAAAAACAAGAAATTAATGTCGCGAAAAACACATTCCTAAAATTAAATTCGAATAACCTAAACTCCACTCGGTTTTCGCAAAAAAAAAAAACTATCATTACATCATCATCATCCCTTTTGCTGATCACCACCTGCTACTTTCTGTTTCTACCTTCAAATTGAAACCAGATTATCATCAGTTAATGCCCAATTTGGCGCTAAAAAATTTCAAAAACCTGTGGGTACTGATAATGAAGCTTTACTAAATCATACTTGTTTTTCATTTATGCAATGATTAACTTTTTCTAAAGTCTTATAATTACGATCTGATATTTCACAGAATATAGCATGCTTAACTACTAAATAAAATTGTATTGACTAGTGCTCACTTTTAAAAGTAATTAGAGTGCTTAACATCAATTTCAAGAACACAATATATCTTTCCTAAGAAGCAAAACAATGAATTTTTACAGATGGTTCTCAAAAAATTAGATTATTTACAATCACATTATAAAGTAAAATTATTAAAATATAGCAGAATTAAAATACATTTATTAGTAATGTTATTTATGTAAAATATTTCACAAAATGTTTCATAGTATGGTTACAGAATACTTTATAACATATGTGAAATGTTTATCTTAATTTAAGAATAGCAGTTCTCAGGATTATAATATAGCACTGTTAGAATTAAAATATAGATCCATTTACTCATATTGTTATTTGTATGAAACACTTCTTTCAAATACAAGGGCATTTCAGTTATTCATATTTTTACTACAAATAGACTGTACTAAGAATATATATATATATATATATAAACTTTTTTTTATACATCTCCAAACTGTATCATCCTCTAAACTTTTCCCCCCATTTCTCAGGGATTTATTTTTCTAATATAAACGTAGTTTCATTTTCCTCAAAATTTACCTAATCTCTTCTTACATCTATTCAGCTACAATTGTTTCTAGATTAAAATATAAAAAAATTAGCTTTTGATAAATTGCCCAATATGGATTGTTTTTGGAAATGTTAGTTTTTAACAATTTAACCTATTTTTAAAACTAGTTTACTGCATAGGCTACTTTTTAAATATTGAAACTGTTTTTAAAACTAGTTCAGGCAGTAGAATTTTATAATTTTTTTTTAATACTGGGAATGGAATTTTAATTAATGTTATAACTTTGCTAAAAAATTTTGCATGTCTTGTTAATAGCTGTATTTTCATAATATGATTAAAAACTAATTTGTTTTAGGAATCAGAGGCTCCAATTTATATGAACCTCCCTTTGCAATTTGGTAAATTACCACCTGTACCCAAAAATCACGATAAACCTGTAAGAAAACTTAGCAATGATTGGTTTGAATATGTCGAAGAAGATAGTGGACGTAAATATTACTATCATTCCTCTACGCGAAAGGTAACCTGGAAACCACCGCGGCGTCATGAAAACATGCAGGTAATCCACACATTTATTTCAAAAGTTAAAATAACATTTCGCTTAAATAAGTTAATCCTTAACGGACTAATGCTGCTATATAAGCGGCAGTATGGCAATTTTTTTAGTGTGTTCAATGCCTCAAAGATAGCAACAAAATTGTTATTTTTATCACATTTATTGTAGTTATAATTTATATATCTATCATTGAAGCGTTCAATGTTAAAAGAGGGTGTGTAACTTTTTTATGAAAATAAGCTTTTAGTTGGTTCTGGAATATCAATCACCGATTATCAAATGCCGAGTAATTTTCTAGACTGCCTAAAGAAGAGAATCCAACAATTTGGAAGCAATTAAAACAATCTTTTCATATTTGACACAGTATTTTATTTATTTATTTTTTGGTTTCTCTCGAAAGTTCAGATTTGTAACATTCCCTTTTCAACATTACTTCAATTAAACATGCGATTATAATTATTAATATTGTGAGTATTATAATTATAACTGGTGGGAACAAAACTTAAAATATGTTCGGACGATCACTTTTTAACTTCTACAGCATCCAAATAAATGAAATATCAATTGTATGTTTCAATTCTAGCTTTTCATACCTTATTTCTTTGGAAGAATGGAAAAGAGAATATCCTGTTAAAAATATTTAAAAAAAATAATAACACTCTCATAAATTTCTCTTCATAATTCGCCCTTTTTTTTTCTTATGAAACTGTACATTATTACTAATGCTTTTAATGTCTTTTCTCTAAGTTATTAAATATTGTGGTACATGTAAATGTGAACGGGCTGTTATTCCTTGAAATAAAAAAAATTGTGAAACGACTTACTCATCATTTTTTTATATCAGGACAGTTAAACCTATGTAGCTGTTGATCTGAAAAATGTAACCATTCTTTTTGCTACCAAATCAACTATTTTTACATAACTGTATCAGTTCACAATGATAGTATTGCAAGGGCAAATACCTCATATATAGAAAATTTGCTAAATCGTATTTTTTATAAAATAGATTTATCACTAAAAATATTATTTATTCTACCAAATCAAAAAAGATATGAGTTTTAAATATTCTTTGATTTTAAAAAAAGGAAATTTGTATGAAAAATATTAGTTCTGCCTTACATGTTTATTGGTTTATTTTTTGTTTCTGTATAAACATAAATTAGAAAATAAGTGAGACATAACAAAAGGAATTTTCTCTTTCACCATAGCTAATTTTTTCAATTTTTTTCCAGAAGTAAAAGTGTAATTAATTTTATATTTATCAAATATTTTGCGCTGAACAAACTTAATTTTAGAAACCAGATGTTTTTAAGTTGGTATTTATATTACACTCTTAAGAACTGGAAATTAGCATACCAAAAAGTAGTTATCAAAAAATACATATATATTTATATTGACCAAAAAGCATTTTAACTTTTGATTGGCTCAATCAAAAGTTGAAATGTTTTTAGGTCAATTTAGCATTGCACACTCTTTTAAAAAGTTAATTTAATCTGTTCACACTTCTGAAAAAGATGCTGGTTTTTTTGTGTGCTGACTATGACTAGAGCAGAACTGTTTGTAATGCTTTCGCCCTAATTTACGATTGGAAATCTCCAATCAAAATGCTTTTGTAGCAGATTATGTGAACAGATATAGTTCATTCATATTATTGTATTCATTAATGTTCTATTGGAATGATATAGCCTCATAACAAATTACTCTATTTTAAATCATTGGTTTTCTTGAAGTAAGTTATAAATGATATTTTGAATATCAGTCGTATGTTTATAACTTAGCGAATTAGTAAGCCAAAGCAATCTATCATCTGGAATCAAAACACACCCTCAAGTTATATTGCAATTTTTAGGAAATTAATATTTCAAATAATTACCCATGCATTCATTTTACTATTATGAATTTCTTCTCTAATGATTTGTATTTCCCAATTGCAGTCTCCATCCTCCAACAGTGAATCTAATAGTCCAAAATCTAACAATAGTTCTATCAAAGTTGTTCCCGAACCACCACCTAAACAGCTAAAACCCAAGCTAAAAAAGTTGGTTCATAGTAGCAATGAAAGTTTAGAATCTCAATCATCGCCAACTATGTTTACCATTTTACCACCTGGATGGAGCCAAATGACTGATTCAGAAAATGGCACTTGTTATTATTTTAATGAAGCTTCCAAAAAAAAGGTACCAAAAGATGTTTTTTTATCTTTAATACAATATAACTTCTAATATCCAAGCATTTTTTTTTTTAAATTCATGACAATAAAAAATCAATTAAACTAATTTCCAATTAGAGGAAAATTGAAAAAATTCAAATGTCATAATAATGACTTATTAAAAAGAGTTGCTTTTAAAAGTCATTTGTAAATTAATAGCAAAAACTGCTAATGTAAATTTAGGATTAAATGGAGCTGGTCAAAAAAGGATTACTTAAATTTGTGTTTTGTCTTCTTCTTCTTCTTCCTTATCCCCAAAATTAGCAGGGCTAAACTATGTCCATGAAATTCATCACCCGGAGGAAGTCGGCCACCATAAGTGTGTTATTAAGAATGTCCCTTTTGTCCAGACCTAGACAGTCCAGTATATGTTGGGGGGAAGCCTGCATGTTGTGGCACCTGGGGCAGTTAGGGTAGATTTTAATACTACCCTCAAAAGAAAGGGACTTAGGGTGGCCGCTGATAAGCCTGGTAAGTGCAGTCTGGACCTTGCGGTTGCACCGAATGTTGAGTGCACCTCCTGGACTGGTGCTCTGGTACCAGTGATGTTTGGGGGGTACGAGCCAGGAAGCGAGGTCTTCTTGTGTTTTGTAATAATATCTTATTGAGAATATCAGAATTTTAAAAACTATCTGGAAATCCAGTGTAATAACTGTCAAAAAAGCAATCAACTGGACTAAAATTATTATTTTATGGTCCCAAATTGAGCACATAAGAAAGAGACTGCTTAACAGAACAATTGAAAATATGCCCATCATAATGTATTAAAATATCAAGATTTTAAAAAATAATCTTGGAATTTTTAGAATAATTGCACAAAAAAAGGGGAGAAAAGCCACCTGGATTTACAATGGAATCAAACACATTTATTTAATATTTATGGCCCATAACATTGTTATCTCTGTTCGTTTAAGTTAGATAACTAAAATCCAGAAAGTTTTAAAATTCCAAACCTTTCAGAAGTCCAAATTTTCAAAGTTATACTGTATATAAACTAGTAAAATTAGACCTTTTTTTTTAAAAAAAGAAAGCTTTGCTGTTGATACCTCATAAATGATACCTGAAAACACCCCTACTCTCCTTTGTGTGCTTCTCCCTTTTTTGAGAGAATTGACATAGATTTGAGGGAGAGAATTAAATTTCTTCAACACAAGCATATGAGGCATTATTTATTGTTTATGCTCTGAATGAAATAAGACCATTCACGAGACGATCATACCGATAGTTTAGAAGTTATAAGGGTTTTATGTATAAAAATGTACAATTCTATACCCGTGCTTGTTTATGCATCTGATATTGCTATCTAAGCACATGAGGCATTGCTTTCTATGTGTTTTTCATACTGAATTATTTTATACTGAAAGATTTTTTATAAGTATAGTTTACTAGACTCTATGCACAAAACTGTGCTAATACAATTCACATTCACGCAATCTAAGTGTCATGCATCACGATTCGTATTCAATATCAAAATTAGAAGGGTCTATCTAATCCAATGTCAAGATTTTTTCGTATTTCTAAAATTCAATATCGCGATGATTCAACTTCGTGTGATTTTAAAATCCAATATCGCTATTCTTAAGAGCTAAGTTTTTTCTCAAAGTAGTTAAATGTGTTGTTGACATATGCCTGTTTAGGCAGAGGGGGTGCAATTGTTATTGTTTTCCAGTGGCGCCATCTATGGCCAAGAATTAAATAGTTAAATTAGGGTGTGATATACTTCCTTGGTAGGTAATTTAATTTTAAATCTTAGTTCAAAAAATTATGTTAAACCTGATACATGTATGGTATATACAAGAAGGGGAGGGCAATCAATATCGAAAACAAGAAAACAAATATTTATTTAAACAAAACAACAAGTTCCATATTATTAGGGTGGAACCCTTCAAATTATAAAGTTATACATTAGAAGACAATTAATTCAAGCCAATGCTTACTGCTTGGTGGTTCAATGTAGACTGATTATCAACTCCTCTAGTGGGGAGATTTAGAATTAATCAAACTTACATCTACATTTCTTAACACTCCCCACCTGATAATTTTAAAGTAAAGAAATTATCACAAAACAATAGCAAAATTCTACTAATTCTACATTTCACATTATTTAAACACTTAATATCTTAAAACTAAAAATATGAAAATAAACACTAATCAATTATAAGACAGTAAAATATTATTTGAAGTATCAAATTTAAGGGAATAGTAAATTATTAAAATATCATTTGAATGTTAATTATCTTTTTAAGAGGTTCTTTAATGCTTCTCATCAACCGTTCATAAAATCCTCCCCACCATGGGGCAAGCTCAACAATAAATTCCAATGCAATGCCTTCAGAGGAAATGAAATTTTGAAATTCTCCTCTAATAATAGAAAAGAAGTACCTTATATCTCTTGAAGCAGCTTTAAAAGTTGCTGCGTTATCAGAATAAATAGTTTTACAGTTATTTCTTCTTGACATGAAGCGGCGTAAAGCTAAGATAAATTTATTCGTAGACAAATCGGAAATCAGTTCTAAATGTACAGCACGTGTGACTGCACAAGTAAACACAGTAATATAAGATTTCAAAACTTCATCTTTATGTTTTACATAAAAACGCCCAGTAAAATCAATTCCAACCACTGAGAAAGGTGGAGATTGTGAAATTCTATCTTTAGACAGTTCTCCAGTACGCTGATTGGCTGGTTTCGCAAAGTGTTTTCTGCAAATCACGCATCTTCCAATTATTCTTTTCACAAGTTGTCTGGCTTGTGGAATCCAATAACTTTTTCTAATCTGCGAAAAAGTGACATTAACTCCACTATGAAGCAATTTTTTATGTTTTTCAGTGATCAAAAGCTCGGAAAATTTCAAATTCTTGGGTAGCAGTATAGGATTAACTGCTTCAGGATCCACTTCAGATTGAAACAGTCTACTGCAAATTCTTAATATCTGTTTTTCATCTAGGTATGGACGTAGACAAAATATGCTGGAGTTATTTTTTATATCTTCATTCTTCATCAAGGTTTTAATTTCTTCTTGATAAATGTTATTTTGCGCTTCCTTTATTAAAATAACTTTGGCTTCTTTCAATTCTTCAGTAGTTAATGGACCTTTCAGTTTGTCATAATTTCGACAGTTTTGGATAAACCGCTTTGACCAAGCCACAATTTTTTTCACCTTTAATAAAGAACTGTAATTTTCTAAAATCAGTAAAGTCTCTTTTGAATCTGCGAGGCAACTGTGTTGAGAAATAACGCTGTTCCTAAGTTCTAAATCAACTGAATGCTGCTGATGATTAATTTCAGTATTTTCTTGAGTCCACTTACTTTCATCCTCTATGAGCCAAGATGGCCCGAATTTCCATAAGTTATCATCAACAAGGCTTTTTAGTGATTCTCCTCGAGTTAATTTATCAGCAGGATTTGAACTTCCTGGACAGTGTTGCCAAAGTTTAGGATCTGTCAGAGTTTGAATTTCAGACACTCTGTTTTGCACGAAGGGTTACAAAGAGTTGTTATTCTTTATCCAAAAATATGTAATTTGATGTCTAATTTGATGTTTGATTAATGTAATCAAACTTACATCTACATTTCTTAACATGGTATATAGATTGATATCGAATTTTTGCAATGCACTGTAATTTTCACTTAGTGTCATAATCGCCCCTGACTTATAAAAACCATCATAACTTTTTATTTCTTAATCCAATCATTTTCAGATCAATCCCATTCAGTTTAGCATTAAAAAAAATTACATCATAAAGTGTACTTTGCATGTTCAGGTAGTCCTTATATATCGATTTAAAAAGTATACATAAAACATGTCAAAAATTGTACATTCTATACATAAAATATTAAGTAACATCTAAACTGTTTAGTCTGTTGACTTATGTATACCTTCATTTGGTTTAGTAGAAAAAATACATAGGAAATAATGCCTCCCTTGTTTAGATAGCAATATAAGACACAGAAATAGGTACAAGTACTAATTTGTACATAAAACCCTTGTAACTTCCAAACTATTGATCCAATTGTCTTGTGATTGGTCTCATTCGTTTCAGGGATAAAAATAAATTGGAACCAACACCACACTTGTTGTATAAATCATATTCAATTATCCCTAAATCGCCCATATTTTTTCCTCCTAAAATGATCCCTATTTTGAAGTGGACAGTGAGGAAGTAGGGTAGTTTTCAACCAATGTTTATAATAAATACATGTTTACAATAAAACTTTCTGCAAAAAAATCTTGGTTATTAATTTTTTCAAAAAAAAAAAGAACTTTTTTTGTTGCTCTAATTACTAGACTAAAAGTGTTAGAAATTTAAAATTCATCTAGGCTATTGACTCTAAATAGTTTCATGTGTCTTTCTACTTAAATATTTGAGAATCATAAATGAGTTGAGATAGAATAAAAAATGAGATTGTGAGAAAGAAATTTTTTCAAAAAAAAAAAAAAAAAAAAAAAAAAAAAAAAAGAAATAGAAAAATGAAAAATTTGATACTTGCATTAAAATGTAATAAAAAAAGTCAAATTACTTTTCTATTGTTAGAGAAACTGCTTTTTCTAAATACATCTCACTTCTTCAAGAATCATGAAACATTCATTAATTATCAGATCACTATTAGGTGCCCTCTATATTCATTTAATTTATAGAGGTTTTTTTAACTTTAATTTTACTAATTAACTGTATAAGGAAATATAAATATTTTTAAAAGATAGTTTTACTGTAAAATAATTATAAAATTTATTGTAAAATGATAACCTTTCCCCTTATCAATAATCATTCAATTTTTTTTCTCAAAATGGGAAAATGGAAAGCTTACCTCAATTCCTGTTCTATTTTATGAGAATTAAACTGTTTTATTATAAGTTGCATCAGTATCCAATGCTTTACCTTTTCAATTTTCACTCAGAAGCTGCAGGAAGTTGCCTCCTTCACTTCCTATTTCCTTTTAGTTTTCTTTTAACTTCCTCATTTCCTTTAATATTGTTGTAGAATAATTACAATTTTCTGTGATGGGAAATGCTAGATGTTTTGAAAATGATTCAGAATTATTTTATTATTCTGAAGAGATAAATTGTTTATTTTCTGACAATAAAAATATTGTGCCACAGGTATGCATATTTAAAATACAGTATTTACTTTATTGTAGTGCTTTTATTTTGTGAAAATGATTTCAAAAATAATGTATTTATTTCTGTTTCTAGTGGTATTCTTCTTTGGATGAAAACGGACGCACATATTTTTATGATGAAGATAATTGTGAATCTGTATGGGAATTGCCAGATTTATCCATTACATCTGACACTGAGGTATTAAAAAATTTCCAGTATTGTAATTTCAATTGTTTTAGACACTGATAGCTTTTTTTTATTTACTTTTTAGGTCTAAGTTACAAATCTAGAGTTATTAAAAGTGTACCATGAAAAATATTTTAATTAAAACAAAATACAATTTTCTATTTTGTTAAGATTAAAAAGTTACTTTAGGAATAACGTTTATTACCATGAACACTTCCTGTTTCTTGAAATTGCGTTAATCAACTGATGAGTTGTTCCGTACTGGAACATTCTAGCATATTTCTCAAAAAAATTTATCACCTTCAATAAAAGCATTTCTAAATACTGCTCAGCTATAAAATACCTTTGCACTTATGAAAATTTTTTCATGTTGTTATGCAAACAATTAGTTCTTGCAGGTATAAAGTGTAATTAGAACTTTCTTGTAAATTTTTTGTTATTATAGAGAAAGTATATAAAATAGGAAATTCATCTATGTATTTTTACCTATCAGAAGGTTATTAGATTTTGTTTTGTTAGAATCTATAAAAAAAAAATTGAGTTGCATGACTTTCTATGACCTTTATTAAACAAAGAGAAACAAGGGAAATTGTGAGAATTAATAAGTTTTATTTATTGTGCATAAACTTCAAGTGTATAGAACTCATAAAATAAGTTAAAAATATAGAGAAAACATGGAAAATAATAAAGATTAATGAAAAGAGAAGGAGAAAATTTAAAATGAAATATATATATTAAAATATATATATTAAAAAGCCGGAAAAAGAATGAAAAGATATAAAACCTTTTATCAGCTCACACAGTTATATCTGCAAAAAAGAGTGTGTTCTAATATTGTATCAATATAACCAAGGCAGGTTTTTGTTTTGGCTATAATGATACAATATTCAAAAGCACTCCTATTTGCAGATATAATTGTGCAAGCTGGTGAAGAGATTATATATTTAATTTTTTTTTGTTTCAAGACTTTTTAATATATATTTGTTTTTTGTTTTTTAAATATTTTATCTTAATAATTTTTCGTCTCTTTTAATTATTCTTTATTATTATCCATGTTTTCTTGATATTTTTAACTTGTATTTATTTTATATAAAATCTTGATGTATTTAGAAACATTTTTCTTTGTAAATAAATGGTTTGAATTTTATTAGATTAATGCATATTAAGAACCCCCAAAAAGATCAAGTTCCCTCTTCCAGCAGCAGAAATATAACCCCAATTCTTTCCACATATTTTACACATTTAAAACTTCTAATTCACCCTCTCACCCCCACACGAAAGTAGCCTGGTCATAAGTTTAATAACTATTCTTTATTTACATAATAACAAACATTACTGAAAATAAACGTTTTGTGAATTCTGAGGGTTAATTTGAATGAATTACATATTAAGAAAAAAAGCTAGATGTGTCAAAAGAAACTTACTAAAAAAAGTTATCAAATTAAAAATTTCTTTAACATTTTAATAACTATTTTACTATTAAAACTTGAGCCAACTTTTTTTTTTTTTTTTTTTTGTTCTTTTTCCTGGAGCATATTATATTTCAACCCTTTACTCTGCAAACTACATTGATTTTGTAGTATCTAACAAGTTATGCTGTACTCTAATAAGACATAGTCTGTTATTTTATCAAACAACTGGTTAAAGCATGGAAAACAAAATAAGTTCACAAATTTAACTGACATGACCAGTTATTTTATGAAATTACTAGTTATTACAGAAAATTAAGGATGCTTTATTCTAACAGTAGTATGTATTCTATTCAAATTTTTTCATTAGTGTTCTCCACTATTTATCAGTTTAACTAAATTTACAACTCTAAAATATTTGTGTTCCAAACTAAGCGTGAAATTAATCATTATCCCATTCATTAAAACTTAATCCACATTGTAATCTTTTATTAAAATTTTAGTGTAAGTGTAATCAGTGACATTTTTATATGCTTACACTGTAGGAGTCCAAAGTTTCTGAAGCAAGCTTGAGTTCTTTGCAGTCTGCTGAAAGTTCCTCCCGGGAAGTATCATTTAGTAACAAGCTCAATCATTCTCCTTCACCAAAGCTACGAAAAGCTCCTAGAATACCAGTACTTCGACAGTTTAAGACTAGGTCCCTTATTGTTCCAGAATGTGTAAATTTATCTGCTACTGAAGACAATAAAGGATTTTTACCACCTTCATTTGGAGAAGGGTATTGGCCTTCTGTTCAAGATGGTCATTTTGTAAGTATTTTATGCAGTTGTATTAATTGGTTTTTGTAATACAGTAAGCTCCTTATTTTCCACAAAATTGGTTGGCACAACAAATGACCAAAATTAATTTGCAAATGGATCAAAAAGGGCAAATGCCACTGAAAGAGATGTTTAACCCACAGGCAGTTTGGCAAATAGGTAAAATTGGGAGAATGTTTTTCCCAATACACTGATTTCCTATCTCATAACATGTAAAAACGGATTTTAACTATGAAGAGAAGACTGCAAGTTAAATTAAGACTTTTTGCGTGCAGAACTGTCAGTGGGTTAACCATGGTAAAACATTTTTTTTATTTGTAATTAAGATTTGTAACAACACTAAATTGATAAAAAAGGAATATGTAGTAAAAAAATGATAGAAAAGAAATGCTAAAATTTATCTCAGAACTTGAACCTGAATAATCAGAAGCTTATTGTATTTATTATTGAATTACTTGACACTTTTACCTCCTTTATTTAATTAATCTGATCTTTATTTTCTTGAGATGGTTATTTTATTAATCATTTTAATTTCTATCATTTGACCATAAATATTCTGGTCTTCAGATTTAAATTATTGTTATTTTGTTAAATATTTTTCTGATTAGTGGGTTGAAAAAAGAATTATATATTTTTAAATTTGTGAAGATATTTATTTTTAACTTAAAAAAAGTAGTTTTGTCCTCTCATCCTACAATTCATTAGGTTATTTTATTCCTTGATATCTTGATTTATTTCATATTTCTTCACTCACTTTTGGAAGTAAATAGCATCATAAAGGGTTTTTTTTTTGTGGTCTTTTTTTATAGAACAAACAAAAACTTTAACAGATTTATTTTGGATGACACTTCAAAAAATATCTGTAACAGTTGCAGCAAATAATATAAAATACAGAACATATTCAAATAATTTTAATGTGTATTGTCATTCCGTCATTGTAGGTGTGGGGCTGGAGCACAATGGCTGTAATAATCCATTTAAAAATAATATTAAAAATAGACTTCAAAGCCATATCTGTAGACTTCATGAAATAAAATAGAAGACTAATGTGCAAATGAATTCAACTTCTATGTGAATCAGTAAGTGTAAATATAATCATGCAAATAAAGGTTGTAAAGATAAATATTAAGATGCACATAATAACCACTACCTATGGTATTTATAAGAAAATCATATTGCATATACATATAAAAAATATATTGCATGTTCCCTTTAAGGCTATTTTTTCGAAGGCTCTATTGTGATGGGAAATTATGCTTTTTAGTTAATAATATGCTATTTTTAGTACTGTTCTAAATTTGTTACCAGTAATCATAACTGTTAGCTTAAATTGTGTCCATCTTTAAGCATCTTTCTCTATTTTAATAATGAAATTGATGCAAAATGTAAATTTGAAGAAAAGTAAGACATAATTGTTTTAGAATTCCCTAGTAATATGAAAAAAAATCTGAACTGCTCTAAAAATGTAAAAATTGCTACTCTTGTTTTGCACAATAATTAATACAATTTATTGCTCTGAATTATTTGTACTGAATTTTTACTTTCAGAAACTGAAATTACAGGTAAGCTTTCCAGCTTAATAAACTAGTTTTTTGTTTAATTGAGAGAAACTAAATGTAATATATTTTATTATAATTGAAATATAGCTTATATGTATATTAAAATAAACTTAAAATTTTTTTTATGCTTCTAAAAATAGCGGAAATCCATACTTTCATGCTAGTCAAAATGTGTCTCAAAGCATTTGTAATTTATGTTCTTACTGCAGAGATTAAGAAAAACGCAAATTAAGTTTTATTTTGGCTATTCACTGTGACTTTTAAGCAGGGTTCGTTGATTTAAATCAGCTTGATTTAAATCATGATTTATATCAAATGATTTTTTTAAAAAAATCATTGATTTAAATCAACTAATTTTTTTTATCTATATATATTGATTTTAAAAGTTAAAAAACAGTGTTTTAAATTTTTGATACTTTTATTGTTTTCTTTTCTTAGTATTAAAATTTAATTTAAATAAATTGCTGCATTAATTAATTTTAGTTAATGAAATTACTTTCTTGGTGTGTGTTAAATTCCAACACATTTGAAATTACATTTTTAAAAATCTTTTGTTTCTTGAGATTGAAAGTACAGATTAAAGTAAACATTTAATGCTGTCTTAATATAGACTTGCATAGCTGTAGAAAATAATTAATAAACATGAATTTCTTTAAAAAAATAATACAAATAATGTTAATTAAAATTCTACCTTTTGAATGAAAAAGCGTGAATTAAAATCTACATCATATTTTATTGGTGGAAAATGAATATTTCTGAAGCTTGAGGTTATGTGAAAAAGAAATTACCCTAATATGCCAAAAACAGAAAAAGAAGAAAAAAAAGGGCTGATGAATTCAGATGTTTTTTTCCTAATATAGTGTCATTCTTCCTTTTCAAACTCTTTCAAAGTCTATTTGATGCAGTAGGGTTATTAATTGGTATTTTTTTCTCATAATATGTTTACAATATCTTTGACATTATCTGATTTTCTATAAAGAAATTTTGTGAAAAAAAATTCCTATGAGTACATAGATTTTCTAATTTTTTTTTTTTTAGCTGAACTTATCTATTTTGATATAGAATTAAAATTGAATATTTTAATATAAAAATATATAGATTAAATATTTATTTATTTTTTGATGAATGACTACATTTATAAACACAGTCTGCTACATTTATTTTGTCATTTTTAAAATCAAGAGAAAAAAAAAAGGAAATCACAATTTTAAATTAAAGTTATGGTTTGCTAACTGAAACTTTGTTTTAATAGTTAAAGTACAGGGGTCTGTCCAAGCCAAATTTACTACCGTTTAATGGTACCTTTACAAATTCAACTTTAGGAAAAATGATAGAATAATCACACAAAATACTTTTTCTTAAAATTTTATTTTTGTATCTCGTAAGAAACGATAAATCCATATTTTTACTATATTTGTGTTGATTTTTTAATATAATTTTTAATTTTCACAAAATAGGTAACTCTTAGAAAAACCCAGACAGACCCCTGAAGTATTCTTTAAATTTTCTATTTCATCTAGTCTTTAATCATGCATTTGTTTCAAAATGGTTGCTATGCATTCAAAGCCATGCATTATAATGAAAAATTATTTTAGTTAGAGCTTCTAAAACATTGTTACAATATAGTTTTAATATTAAGTTAATTTGATTCAACATTTAGAATTTTTTTAAATCTTAAATTAAAGTTCTTACAGTGTATTTGAATGAAAATCAAAAAAATCTGATTTAAATAAAAAAAATCCGATTTAAATTAAAAAAAATCTGATTCTTTTGATTTTTTTTTTAAAAATCAAAAAAATCACGAACCCTGCTTTTAAGTTAGAACCCGTTCTTTTTACACACATAACAGTTCACAAATAAATCTTACTCACAAATTAGTGAATGAAAAATATACAACTGAGTAAATAATTTAATGAAAAGCAAATCAATAAATGAGCAAATCAAAGAAATCAGCATATCAATTGGTCAAAAAAATAAATAAATGAGCTGATCCACATATCAGGGAATCAATGAGTGAGGTTATTAGCATATCAGTGAAGGTTTAAATGAGTGAAGTAACGTGTTACTAAATCCATAAATTAGTGAATCAGAGGGTCAGCAAATAAATTGTCAGTGAATCAGTGATACTTCTACTTTCTGATTGACTTATACATTAAATACTTGTTTTATTGATTCATTGACTGGCTTATTTGTTGATTCAATGATTTCATTCATTGTATCAAAATGATCATTCGGTAATTCATCCATTCCCTATTTTATTTATTTGTTGACTTGCTAATTTATCTATTTGATTTTTTAAACTCTTTGACACATTGATTCATTGCTTTGCTTTTTTTTTATCAATTTACCCATTTATTTATTCACTAATTAACTACTTTACATGCTGATTCATTGATCTTCTGATTTATTGATTGGCTGATTCATGAACTGTCTCATTCATTAGCTTATCCTATTCTTTAGGTTTTCCATTTGCAAATTTATTAATTGATTCATAACATTCAAATTTATTCATTCATTAATTTTTATTGATTTGTTCATTCATTAATTAGCTGTTTATTGGTTTTCAGATTGATTTATTTGCTTATTTATTTTATTCAACTCTCAGAAATTAATTTTATTTGTAATTCAGTTATTTAGTGTTCTGTGCAGTAAAAAGTGTTTCTTGAATATTGTAAAAAAAAAACCAAAGTAGAATGATAATTTGAGATCTTTTTTAAGCTTTATATTTAGAATGCAAAATTATGTGTGCTCCTAAATAATGATATAAAATAATGACTTTTATTTGACTAAATTATAATTTTAACTTGAGGTTTTGTTACCTTTTTGGATTTTGCTATCGATATAACTGCTAAAGTATAGGATGTTATTAGTCAAATTTCAAAAGAAAAATTTCAAAAATATGTAACTATTAATTTCTTTTTAAATTAGCACAAAAACCATTATAAATTATTGTTATATTTGAGGTGATGCAGAGTGTAGTCAATAATAAAGTAAAATAATTGTTGTTAATATTGATATTCTAAAACCTTCCAACATTAGTAACTTATTTTTTATGCAATTTTGACTTTTGTTCATTTTTTTTAATTTCAAATGTTTATTGATTGTTTAAACTTTTCTTGGTAAAGATATTGCAAAGAGTATACGTTACCATAAAGTAATTTCAGATAATTGATTAATGGCCCCTTCAAATAAAGTTGCATTAACAAATGCTGTGAGACGATCAGTTAATCAAATTTATCTTACTGCATGTGACATAACTTGAAGGTTGAGGTCTCTGCTTACTGAACATAATTTTAAAAAAATTGTCTTATATGTCTACAAAAAAATATGAGAGAAAAGTGCAAAATTAATTGCATATAATCTGCTAAAAATAGTTTTTGAAGGGGGTTAATTCATATAGAGTTATTTGTATCTATTGTATTGTTCATAATGCATCAGTATTTCACAATCAACAAATGTCTCTCTGAATTACTAGTGTATAATAATTTAATTTTTGTAAAGTTTTTGGGGTTTGAGGAATATGTTTATGCATCAAAATATGATGTATATGAGATAGATAGTGATAGTTGTAATTTTAATCTGGATTTGATGTACTTTAATTTATTGTTCTTATTATGAGAATTATTTGCAGAACCTTTGAGAAAATTTGCTTTATTAAAACAAATATCTTAATAAATTTATCAGTGTTTATATAAAGAAAGTAACTTTGACCAGCCTAATTAAAAATTATTTATTTGAAAGCAATCATTTTCCTTTTTTTTTTCATTTTACTGAAATGAAAAAAAAAATATTTAATTTCTTTACAGGACATGTTAAAGAAGGAGTCTGTGAGTCTTTTTTTCATTAAATTGTTTGCTTAATAAATAATTTTAAAACTTTTTTTCACAAGCTTTTTTTTTACAGTCAATCACTCGCAAAGGAACTTTAAACAAAACAAAATTAGTTGAAGGTGGAAAAAGAATTCGAAAGCATTGGACTTCATCTTTTGTGGTTCTTACAGATGTTTTCCTTTTGTTCTACAAAGATATTAGATCAGCTCATTTGGTAAAATTATTTATATTTTTTTCTAACTTTCATTATTTATTCATCATTATTGAATATATTTGTATTTTCTTAATTGTGCATATTTTTGTTTACAATTCTAAAATAGCTTAAATGAAATAAATCCATTTAAAAATAAAACAAGAAGCAATGGATACAGAATACAGAACAAATTACCAGCGCCCAGAATCTCTTGAAGGACTCATGTATTGAAAATTTTAAAATTAAAATTTATATTAATTATTATTGATGCTCTGATGTTTTCAATCACAAAGGAAATCACAGTATCAGCTCTGAAGCACTTTAGATTTATTAAGTAGAAATTTCTCACACACTGTAAAGCATTATTTAAAAGTTTATATTTTCTACTTTAATTAAAACACCATATAACCCAATTGTGTTAACTTTCTTAAATCAAGTGATGCAGATCAGCTATCAGGCAACAAGGCACTATAAACCTCCCAACTATACTTCAAAACAAATTAGTGTACAAAATGCTGCATTTGATGTTGATGCTTCATATTGATTACTAAATAGCAAACACTCTATGAAAAATAATGACAATGAAAGTTTATTTCACATGTTTCTGAAATGACAACTAGCAGCACCAAGCAGCAATGCTTTACGAACTGCTTAAAGATGTAGTCGAACAGGATAACCTCAATAGCGAGAATAGACCAGCAAAAAATTATGCTGACAATTTGTAGCTTGTTACATGCAGAAAAGGCATAAATACTCTTTAACTTTGTATATTTTTAAAACCTTTATGAATCTAATCATTCAATTGGAATCAATCCAAGCTAATTTAATGATTTCAAATATTTCTCTGGTTAGAGAGAGAGGTTGGACACTCTTCTTCCTTTTAGATGTTTTTGATTTTAAGAGCACTCATTCAACAAATCACAAACAAGTTTTTCTAGAACATTTAAAAAAAATAATAATTTTGTTTCTTCTGTAACACTCATAAAAACTATCGGATTTTATACTAAACATCATGTTGTGTGAAGATATATTTTTGCAGACATACACACCTTGATAAATCTGGTATGTTAACAATTAATATAAGTGATTCAAGTTACAATTTCTATTGCTTTATTATTTTTAAAGAAATTCAATAACTTTTTAAATCAAGATGCAGACAAGTTAACAGTTAAACAAAAATGCTAAACATTGTTTGTTCAACAGCTTTTAAAGAAGTTTTATTTTCTGAGGATAAAATTGCAACTTTCTTAACTAATAAAATAGTTTAAAAAATTGCTAAACTAGTTTATATAGCATTTTCACTTATTTTAACCAATAATAATAACTACTGTGAACTATGGTATTAAATAAATGCTTACACAGTTGATAAAATTACAGTGTGTCACAAAAGTTTAGGCGCACATAACATTTATCTAGAAGTTTTAAAATGATGCTTATTTTTTTCAATAATTTAAGGAGGAAAGATATAGAAAAAAAGCAATAACTGAAAGTTTGAATGAAAAATTTTTTTAAAAAACTATTTACCAATTTTAACTGACATAAAATATTTCAACACAAGCAACAATAGTCATTTAGTGATAACAAAAGTACAAAATTCTAATATAATTATAGTTATAATCCTTTTTTCTAATCAACTAAATCATAGTTTTCCATTGAAATGACCAAACTTTACATGCTTTCTGGATCAATATTGAACCATGTTGTTTTAATGGCTTCATTTTATTCCAGTACTGGTGAGTACTACTTTTTGTTCTCATACACAATTTCTAAAACAAAACATCACGCATTTTTTACGTATTTAGGTTAGGACTAAATGGAGAACCAGTCTGAAACTGCTATATTTTTATCTCAAAGAATAACTGTTGCCAACTGCACTATCTAAATTTTACTTTTTATAAAACTGAACAGCACATTCATCCATATATGTTCATATCATACAGGGCCCAAGCTAAGGATTTCAAATTATTATCCAGTAAATTAGCCAAACATCAAAAGTATTTGCCAATTTTGAAAGTCTTTGTCAAATGCAAATCTTAACAATTTTTTAAGATTAATTTTTTCCCATAGAAAACTATTTTACAGTAGTTTGTTTCAGGCATATATTATTTGGATCGATTTCTATTTGGTTATACAGTGCATCTACCCGAAATTTCTGTAATCGAATAAAAAATGCTGATTTGTTGAGAAAAATTCATTTTGACATAATTTTGAGGATCGAGTTAAATATACATTTTTCTTTCCAGTGGAAAAATCATTTGCCAATACTTTCACCAAGACACAATTTTATTCGCCAAGTTTACAATTTTATTGCATTTGGGGTGGTAGCGATTGCTTAGGGTGAGGGGCCCTGCATATATATTTGCTGGCCCTTGCATATATATTTGCAGGCTCAATCTGATTTTGCTTTTTTATGATACAAAGTTTTTGCTTTTTTATGATGACAAAGGTTTTACACTATATTGGGCTTTATGGTATGTCTGGTTTCATCAGTTCCTCTTCAGATGAGATCTCTTGAAGCAAAATGACCATTTGATTTTGAAACTGACTTTTATATTTTTCTATATAAGTTGTTTTTTGCAACTTTTCAAATCGTAATGTGATTTTTTTTATTCTAGCCACAGACTATAACTCTTCATATATCTGGTTTTGAGAGATTTGGAGTACCAAAATAGAATTATTTCCAAATTTTTAACTCCCTAACTTTATTCATGTGTCAGTTGCTTCGATCTAGTGTTGGAGAAGAAAGTATTAAAGAAAAAAATTTTACTTCTTTAGAGAAAGAAATTTAATTTCAAAGATTCATTTTAAGAACTGATGTTACAACCTTCTTACTTGGCATAATTTGTTAAAAATCTGCAATTTTTGATTCTTGTGTTTTAGTTAAACTTTTGTGGCAACCCAAACAATCAAATTTTAATTTTTCTGTTTTAATTTTTCTCTATTGTTTTTCTTTTAATTTTAATCTCTTGTTTTTTTGCTCTTAGAGTAAAATAATTGCTAAAAAAATCCATCAGTTTTTTGCTTATAAAATCACATGCAACTTACAACTACCAGAAAAAAATTTTTTTAAAAGGTATTGGACCAAAATAAAGAATATGCATTTCAATATATTATTTATACACTTTAAAAAAATCTTCTTTCATATTCAGAATCTCAATTATGGAATACATTAAACTCATTAACTCTCAACCTTGACTGAAAATAGCTGTACAATGCTTAAGGGCTTTATAACTTCATTCTCCACTATTTAATTTTTTTGGAAAATTCATATGAATTGTATTAAGTTTTGAAACTGAAATTTTACCAATATTTTTATAACTTTTAAGTTGTTTCAGTTTAATATTTTGTTTATTTAATTCATTTATTTTATATAGACTTCACCTGGTATAAAACCTGAACTTTGTATCGATTTAAATGGAGCTTTAGTTGAGTGGTGTCCTGAAAAATCAAGCAGGAAAAATGTTTTCCAGGTAAATAATTTTAATATGCTTAAATGTAGTCAAATTGTGCATTAGTTCATTTAAAATTAATTATTTTCTTCAAGATAAAATTTTCATGAACGATTTTAGCTAATGTGTTAACTATGAAATTTTTAGAGTACATTAATAACAAAAAATATTAATCTCATTTTGGTCCTTGAGTTATTTACTCTTTCTTGAGAAAAAAAAATTCTAATTTTATCCATGTAACTAAAATAGCAGTGTTCATCCTCATTATATCCTCAGAATCATTAAAGCTTGAAACTTTTTGTGACTATTGCATAGCGTAGTTAGCAAAATAATTATAATAAAGTTAGACACAAATATATTTACACATTCTGTTAGTTAAATTAATTAAAATCGTCTCATAATTTTTAATCTTTAAAATTTACAAAATATCAAATTACTATCGTATTTCAAAACAGACTGACTGTCCAACTTAGCATTATTTTTAAATATTACTTTTTCTGGTTTGCCTCTACAGTCAACAAACTCCCCAGGTTTGTTTTGACAAAATCATCTTTTACTAAAACTTCTACTAACTAAAAAAACTGGTTGGCAAAACAACTTGGTTCTTGAAAGAGAAACAGTTGAAATATTACTCAAATAAGCTGTTTCAGCATGAATTAAATTACAACTCTTAAAAAAGTGACTTTTTTTATGTATATTTAAAATCAGCCGTATGCTTTTTTTAGTTTATCAGGCAGTTTTAACTAAATAAAACTTTAAAAAAAATTACTAGAAAAGAATTAATGTTAAGCCAAGTGAAAGTAGTGTTGGGGTGGCATGCAACAAGCACATTGATTTGCCATTTATACAATTAACTTGAAAAAAAATGTTACGAAAATTCTCTGATGGCCTGAGATCCTAAGATTTAACTCAAAAGCAAGAAATTGAGGCTAGAAGTTTGAGAGTTTGCAAGACTGTATCTGGTATCTTATAAGCTGTTTAAATTTTTCAATTCAAATTATTAATTTATCTATCATTATATCAATTACAGTTTTAAAGCTTTCTGGCTCATAACAAATTATTTTCATTGCCTTTTTTTAAGGCTTTTAACTATTTGGTTTCTTAAAATCAATCTATGTGATATACTCTTTCTTATAGATTAGCACTGTTTTGGGACATCAACTTTTATTGCAAGATGATAATGCTCAAACTACTAAAGAGTGGTTCGACACTATTCAAGCTGCTATAATGATGTTGGTAAGTTCAGTTCAAATATTTTCTGAAAATTTTCTAATTTAAGTTTTTTTAAAAAATTTTTTATGTAATTAAATGTATTTTAAAGTATCTAGCTCAGCTTTAAAATGAGTTTTCACAGCAAGAACTGTTTAAGAATCAAAATATTTCCCCATAAAGTCATTGTGAAATAACTTAGTTTTATGAGACTATTATTACTTATTTTGCATATTTTTGAAATCATAGTTTTATTGAAAAATTTCATGGCATTTTTGCTCTTTGAACATTTCTTAAGTTATATAGAATATGTTTTATAAAATAAATATACACAGACAATTAAAAGCAAATAATGTTTTATTTATATGCTTTTGTATTTTCAGCCTTCCAGCATTGAACAAGCTTCTCATAATCGGGATGACAATGCTCTGAAAAATGCTAAGCTATCACGATCGAAGTCTACCAAACGTATGAAATACTTCATAATTCCTAGTAACAAAACTTACCCGTGTGATAAGAGGAATTTTATTTCTTTTCTCTCTTTTTACTATTTCATTCTTCCCATTAAGTTTATTCTTCATTTGCAAAACTATTAATTTGGCATGATGCATTACTTATTGCCTTGGTTGTCTTTATCTTTTTTAGCAGCTTGAACTTAAGTATTCCAAATGTAGTTCAGCTCAGAATGTATTAATATATGATTTATAACATCATTTTCATACATAGAGAACAATGGGTATCAAATTTTTTATTTAACCATTTATTTGCAAAACTTTTGAAAATAAATTATGGATAATAAATTTAAATTTATGAAACAAACTTAACCTAAATTTTAATCCTACGTTTCAACTTATTTTTTTATATATATTTTTAATGTAAGTTCTTAATTTAGTAGTTTTTTTAATTACAATAAAATTAAAATTACTGAAAAATCTGCTGATATTTCAAAGCTTTATGTATTTTCTAGTTTGACCTCCCTTACATTTGTATGGCTGCCAACTACTACACTTTTAAATATCTTACAGAGTGTAGACAATTAAAATCTTAAGCTTTCAGAATCTTAGGTGATTTAGCCAGCATTTTAAAAGCCTTACCACAAAAGAGCTAGAACAAAGTGGTGTTTCATATGAACTTTTAAATCATTTACGTGTAGTGATGTGGAAAATAACTTGAAATCTACCAGTGGAAAAAAATTTCCCAAAAAGCATATTAAGTTGGCAGCCTGGCATTTGCAATTAGGTGGAGAATTTTAATTACAAAATGATAAGACTGATATGTAAGTGTGAAATCCAATATTTCATTTTTGCAATGCCACTGTATCTTTTTTGTTATTATTTCAAAATTGTGTATTTATTATGTTTCTATTAGATTCCAATAAAATTATAACCTTTTTGAAGAATTAATAAATTTATTAAGGAATTAATTGGTTGAAATTTATCATAGTTTGATGTTCTTTTATTTTCATAAATTTAAAAAAGGACAAACAGTAGAAAGAATTAGTTGTAATGTGAGTAAGGATTATTCAGGTGATGAATCTAATTCAATGACTTTAGTATTCTTACCCATACATTTCTGCAAGAAGTTTCTTGTTCTAAATTTTAAAAAAATTAATAATTAAAGGACTTTTTATTTTACTCTAAACAGTTTATCGACTCACATCACATCGAAGAAAGACATTTTTTAAAGCCTTAAAATTGATAATATTTTAATCAAGTGATATTGATTATTTATCTTATCCTTGTGGATGTTATGCAAATTCCAGTGAGTAGTTTTCTAAAAATTAATATACAAATACCATAAGGATGATATAGAAATTTTAACTGAATGATGCAATGATTATGACAATTTATTCTGAATTTTACAATTTGTCTAATAGAATCAAACAGGATTGATCATTTCAAATCTCTATTTTTTCTGGTTAATTTAAATCTTAATTTTTTTATTTAACTGTGCACATCCATTTTTAAGGTTGTGATAATTAGACAAAAAAACTATTTGGAATATAATTGTTTTCTACGAAGTAGAGTGATAATACCAGAATGCCAACTTATTTGCACTTTCTGTATTTGTTTGGTAATAACATTAAGATTCAGAATGTAAAAGGTCCAGTATTTCATGTAGTTAAATATAATATAAACAGTTTTTTTTGTGCAAAATTTAAAGAAAACCTTCAATAAAGGTAAATTCTACAACAAGATGAACAATTTAATAGTGATCGTTAAGACCACTAATTTGGGAATGCTTATGTCTTATAAAAAATCAGCAACTTTTTCAAATTTTAATGGTCAGTACTTTTGTCTACAATGCAATTGGTCTAAATAAGGTTTTATATGAGTTAATTTTTGTTTTAACAATTCTGTCTTTAGAACTCATAAATTTTTTGTACCTAAACAAAAATTCTCTCTTTGAATATTTCTTATCTTTGTAGCTGTAATCTTTTTGAATGACTTTGTAAACACATATTTTCATAAGCATTTATTCTTTGAGGAAAATACAAAAATATATTCGAAACAAAAAAAAATACTTGTTCATATCTTCCTTGTTTCATACAGTTTACTAGTTGTAAAGAGTTACTTCTTTATTTTAAGAAAATATGCCATAAACTGGAAAAAAAATTGTTTAATTTTGTAGCTAATTTTTTTATGCTTGAGTGCTCTCAACCAGAAGTATAAGAACATAAAAAACATATTCTCTGAACACATAAAATGTTTGTGTTTTTTTAGTTTATAAATTTTTTTTCCTACTATTTGTAATTGTGTTAATGTTTTTTCTCATTAAAAACTTTGATTTTTATTAGATTACAATTATGGAAAAAATAGTGCAGATGTAGAAAATGATATTTCTATCCCAGCTGAAAAGAAACGAAAAATTAGAAATAAGCTGAAACAGTTCTTTGTAAGGCGACCCACACTTGAGAGCTTAAGAGAAAAGGGAATTTTGTTAGGTAAGAGTTTCTTGAATTCCACCAGAATTCTCAATATTTTATTGTGTTTTTCATTGTGTTAAATATTATTTGTTATGGAAAAAATCTGAATTAGAAAGAGGAAAAAATTAATAAGTAAAAAAAAATTGAATTTTACTCTTAGTTTCTATTAGAATATGCATACAAGTTATGCTAATCATTTTCACAAAGATATCATTTTTAAAAATTCATAAAGTGGGAAATGCATACTGTAATTTTACAATGATGTGCTGTCCATTATTGATGTAGAACATTAAATTTGACAGGAGTGGTATAATTAGCGTTAGTGCTTTTTTTTCCTTGAATATTAAACATTTTGGTTTTTTAAAGCTACACTCAGAGATTTCAGTATCATTCTTCCCTTTCCTCCTCCTAATGGTATTTTTTTTTTACTTTATGCCTAATGTTACACAAAATAATGGGCATGCAATGGTTGACATTGCAATGCAGAGGCTGAATTTAAAAATAAAGGTTTGAAAAGTCATTTGAAATCTGATAATTTTAAATCATTTGAAAAAAGAAATGTTTTTCTTTTTCCAACTTTTTTGTTTTGAAAATTTTTACATTGTTATTAAATATTTAATTTTATGTAAAAATTTAATAAAGTTTGGCTTTTTAAAATGAGATAAGCCAGTAGACAAGTGATTAATTAAATAGGTTATGTGTATAACAGAACTGCATAAATAATTCAGTCATCTACATTAGTAAGATTATTCTTAATCTGTTGTCTATATGTTTAATATAAGCTAGAACAAAGAGCCTTATCAACCTTAACCTTCAACCTTATCGAATTCGATTCAAACCTCATGGGATTGGATTATAGTAAATAACACTAAAACTAAGTATATGTTTGTGCAGAAACTCCATCTGATCAATCTTGGGAAAATTGACCCTCATAGCTTTGAAATTGTACTTGGTCTTATTTACCGTGGATAGTTTGTTAACATAAAATATATATTATTTTTGAAATCCTATATTGTATATCACTGACTAATTTCTATGACTTTTGCATTGTGTTTAGGTCTCCTTTTTCTCACCCAAAAAACAAAGCATTTTATCTGTAAAATTTTGATTAGGCCGGTTCTAATTTGACTCTGAATATAGAAATTGTTTTTTAAAAAATCTCTTACATTTTTGCAGATGAACCTGTATTTGGCTGTCACTTGGAAAATTTATGTGTGAGAGAAAATGGGAAAGTGCCTAGGTTTGTTATGAAATGCATTGAAGTTATTGAAAAGAAAGGTAAATGCTGGTTTGTGTGTGATTCATACATTTATTTAATTTCACTTTTGAGCTGGGTTATAATTTTACTTCTAATTTATACATTGATATTTAACTAAATTTTCTGCTTAATATTCATCGATGCAAATATTCAAGCAAATATTATCAAAAGTTACCAATTATTAAAGAATTATTGTTTGATGATCCATCTAAATTTAAAAGAATTATGTAGTATGAATTATATTTTTATGTAGTTGATAAATATTCTTAGATTATGTGCTGAAAGTTATTTTTGTGTTTTCTTTTAACTTTTATAAAAATGCAAAGATATGCTATTAAATTACATGATAAGAAAACTTCTATTCAAACTCTGTTGACATAAATGTGACTTTATTATAGTTAACAAACCCTGGTTATATCTTTCCTAATGTTAAAATTCTTTTTAAATTATGATTTTTGCACATTTAAGGATATAATTGAAAGTTGATTGAGTGGTAGCTTAGTTCTGAGCAACTGGATTTTTTGATCTGTGTTATAGCTTTGTGAATGCTAGATATCTGGTATAGCTCAAAGCTACGTTCATAAAAAAGATGCATATTGTTTTTTAAATAATTCCATCTCATAGATGCTGCTTTGTTGTATTTGTACATATAAACTAAGTATCAATAACTCATTCCATATGTCTCTTAGTCATTCAAATTATTGATAAATTCTTATTGAATGCAAGCTACCGAACCAAATATGTTTGTAAAATTCGGCTTACGGAACATAAAAGATATGTATAAAATAACACTGTGAAATGGAATATTGTTAGAATAGAGAATTGGAATTTTATGCAGCATTTTTTCACATTGTATGAAGAATTAGAACGTTATTCAGCATTGATGGAATGTTATTCACCATTATTAGAATAGAGCTCTAATCATTGATTTGAATTTTGCTTTGAAATCATTCAACATTGTTCTTTACTGTTTGACCTGGATTTGTTACTGCAATGTACCAGTACCATATCTGGAATCATTGGGACTTAGCAAATCCAGAAAATAGATTTTTCTGGATAATAGGCCTTTAAGGTAAACATCAAATCAGCCTTATTCAATAAAAAAGTGACAAATGGATGATAATTAACATCAATTTCATTAAACAACGTTTTTTAATAGGCTAAATAACATTTAAAAACTGAAGAGTGTTTGGTATTTTAAAATATGTATGTAAAAAACATAAATAATAAAAGTGAGCTGACGATTATTAAAAATTTCTCTGTTATGATAAAGATACGCTTTTCTTTTCTTAATTTAGGATGTGAACAATTGGCAGTGCAGAAAAAACAGATAAAAATAACATTAAAAAGGGAGCCTCAAAATTTTCCAAATGTAAATTTTATGAAACTAAAAAAAATAATAATATAAAGAGCAGAATTGAGTTAATTTCTTAATAAAAACATCTGTAATTTAAAGTAAACAAATCTTGTGTGCTGCTGTTCTTTTCAAACACTATTAATATTCAGCTTAATAAATAATATCCATAGTTTATTCTTCTTCCCAAAGTTTGTTTTTCTTTAACTGCTATCATCTTTTCAACAATTCATTTGTAGTTATTGAGACTGCATAAGTGTTTATCTATTAAAAAAGCAGCAAGAAGAAATTAAAAACAAGATTTTTTTTAACTCTTACTGGCAAAATTAACATTTTATTGTTATATTTCAATTTGCGAATATTTACTCAAATGTTCTAGCAATATTTTGCATAATGCATTGTAATAAGCAAAGGCAATTTTCATTAATATTTTTATAAATTCTACATTCTCTATTGATCTCTACAATTGACAATAGCATTTTCAGCAGTTATTATTGTATATTTCTATGCAGTTTTTTAAATCTCAATGATTTATTATGACTTTAGTGTATTGCAAATTTTGAATCACACAATTGAGTTCATTTTTTATTTTGACAGAGATGATTAGGGAAGATTCCATTATAGATTCACATGATTTTTGCCAGATGCTATTTTTGCAGCTATTGTTACAGATTTAAATATTGTGTTTTAAAACTTGATAATTAAATAAGCCATTATAACTCACTGCAAATTCTAAAATGCATATGGAGTCAATCATTTATCAACCCACTTGATTAGCGACAATTTCACAGTTAATTCGCATGGTTCTGTCAATAATTTTTTCAGTAATTATTGTAACATATTTTCACACGGTTTTTAAAATTTTAATGATTTAATACAATATTATTTTGTTAGGCGAATTTCGAATTGCAGCATTTAAAGAATTACTTCTTTCACTCATTCAGTTATTGAGGATTCACCTGTAATCCCCCATAGATTTACAATCACATTTTTATCAGTTATTGCCATGCATTTTCGAAATTATTTTGATACGATATTATTTCGTTGGGCAAATTTGGAATTGCAGCATTTAAAGAATCACCTCTTTCACTCATTCAGTTATTGAGGATTCGCCTGTAATCCCCATGGATTTACAATCACATTTTCATCAGTTATTGCCATGCATATTCATGATTTTAAATGTTTTTTAATGCTACTTTATTTACACTACAAGTGTTGAATACGGGTGATTTCAAACACTCATTTGAAAAATCACTTTTTTACACACAATTCTCCCATTACACTACATGGTTCCATCATCAATCATTGCAGTTTCGATCAGTTACATCAGTTGCATTTTCCTTGTTGCTATGAATATTCACAATATTGAAATTTTTTATTCCTACATTATTTCATATGGAAAATTTTGAATCACTTATTTCAAGAATCCTTTTTAATGCACTCGTTTTTTGATTATTTTATTTTCTGCATTTTTTTTTGGTTGCATTTTCAACAGTTTGGGATTTCCACTTAGTTTTAAAAATTTGATTTCTTTTATGATATAATATTATGATCCGCAAGTTTTGAATCATGGTTTTATATAATCACTGTATAGTCATGACTATTTCATCTCAAATTCACAAATTTTTCAAAGCACATGCGCATTCTGAAACTGAGGGAATAATTCTTGGTGATAGTAATCTTTTAACATGAGACAAGAGAGAAAAAAATAACATAATCACAGAACTCCAGTTTTCGTTTCTGCTATAACCAAATATTTTTAACACATTATAGCGAAAATTCGGTAAAAGTCAAATAAAAATCAAAAGTTTATTCAAAATCATAAAAAGATGGAAAAGAAGAGGATTCTCATTCTTGCGTAATTTTTTTTAGCTTATAGCAAGCATGAAGAAAAAGAAAACAATTTTTTTTCCTAAGTTTTGTTTATTGTGATTGCTAAAAAGTGTCCATAAAATGGAACCTCCTGGTAAATTGACATCTAGATATGGTACTTTGTGCTGTATAAAAAATTTTAACAATTTAATTGGAGACTTTTCCAGTACTTCCCAATATTCAACTATTTAAGAATCTCTTTTATCTTTATTTTTTGATTTGTTGCATCATCATTTTACCTACTACCCCTTCTCTTATCTCCATCTTAAAAATTATTGTATTCAGCTTTTAACTGTTGTGGCCATTCTATAAAATCCTAGTGAGTTACTGTTTTAGATAAGTGACATGGTGATATTTGCGTTGCAAATGCATGATTAATAGCTTCAGGTTAGATACCTTCTTTCTAGATAGTTGCTACTGCAGTTCATTTCATGATGGAATAAAAATGCCAACAGTGTTGCTATCATTATTTATATCAAAACTTAAAAAGAAGGTTTTTGGTGTTATTCCCTTTTGAAATGCCTATTTATTGCAATTCACTTATTTATCTGTGTTGAATTTGGTCCTCTTGATTCTAGCCAATTGAATTTTTACTGTAAAGTCATAACATTTTTCCTTTAATTTCTTAGAATTAACAGCTGATGGGCTGTACAGAGCAAGTGGTAACCTCTCTCAAGTACAGAAAATAAGAATCCATGTTAATCAAGGTAAATTAATCAAAAGTATTAACCAAGTAGTCTGGTATAAAAAATCAATGTGATTTGTAAATTGACTCCCATTTATAATTTTAAAAATAGTGAATATGTGTATTTGATGTTTAAGGCTGATCTTACATTAACTCTTATTGAAAATGTTATGCCTATGAAATTTCAAAATTTTCTACCTTATTGGAATTTTGAGACAAAACCTTTATTTGTTAGTTACTAAACTTGCTGAAATTTTTCTGAAAATTTTATAAGTTCTGATTTTTAACTTCTATTCAAATAGATGCATTTAAGCTTATTTTTGTTGTTTTATATTTACTGTCATTATGTGTTTTGATGAATATTTCACATGTCAAAATCAAACTTCCTCTAAAACTTTTTTAAGCACTAAAAATACTCCCAATTTTTTATTTTACTTTTAAATATTAATTTGAGTTGTTTCTTGTGCTTACCTCAAATGCTCACACAGTGTTTATGTGAAATATAAAAAATGTATGTCTTATGTTCAGGAAATTTTTAAGTTTAACGTTCAATAGCAAAAAATCATATCTCATATGCTTTTCTTCCCTGTGATTTGCATTAAAATTATAGTTAAAGATCGTATCTTTAACTGTTTGAGCTCAAGATGTGAAATCTGCTTAAATACTCTTCACAATAAGAACAGGATGTCTGACAATCTAGAATGCCTGAAAAAGTCAGGAAAATTAATCATTTTTCAGAAAATATGTAAAGAGAGAATTTAGTTTGTAAATTTCTAAATATTTTAGAACTTGTATAACGTTTTAATGTGTAATATTATGGTTTCCTATATTTATACATAAAATAATTAATATCTATTTTAAAATATTTTTTTAAAATTATTTTTACTACTATGACTCTTATAAATTCTACTGTTTGATACATTAGTTAAAAAAAGAAAGGAAACTAAAATAATTGATTTAGCCCTTTAGAGCTTTCTAAGTTTGAATTTAAGAAAATGTCTTTTTCTAAGGTGTTCATAGTGCATAAAAATTACATATAACTCTCTTAATATTATAATTTTCATTAAAATTAAATAGAATTTTCCTTTGCTTCACTTTATCTTCTTGTTTTACATGGAGAGAAAGTAGTTTTTGTTACAACTGAACATGCTTAAATGGTTAAACACAGTATTACTCTTGTTGCCTTGATAGGTTTATTCATTTTTGCATATATTTTGAAGTAGATGGTTATGTTTTTTTTTTCTAAAATTTTGTTAATTTTAAATGTAGATGATTATTCTTGTCTCCATGAGGAAGATGATGTTCATGTTTTAACGGGAGCTTTGAAAATGTTCTTTAGAGAGATGAAGGAACCACTTTTTCCATTTTGCATGTTTGACAAGTTTTTGAATGCCATTGGTATGTTTAAATTAGTTTTTAATTAAAAAAATTTCAGGACATTTCTGTTTTTATGTAATTTTTTATAAATAATTTTATTTGATAAATGGTCTTGAAATAACTTTTTTTTAAATTATTATAATTTTTTTACGAATAGTTTTATAAAAAGGCTATATTGCAGTAGACTGCTTCATTGGACTGTCATTTTTACATTCATTAGAATGTGAAAATAAAACTGTGTATGATGTAGAACAGTGGTTCTTAACCCTGATAACAGGTTTGACCAAAATATGTCATCTGATATATAATATTCAGTCTCCAAAAAAAATCTATCTTAGAGTGTCTCATTCATTTTTGTTAATTTTATAATTATATGAAAGAGTTATATTAAAAAAATATAAAATAACAGAATAATATTATACAAATTAATGAAATAATTAATATGGAAAATCAAAATGTTCAAATAATATTTAAAGTCATTCTTAAACAGTTTGAAAAAGCACCATTACATACACAGTGTTATATTTGCATCCATTAGAATGTAAAAATAACACTGTGTTATGTAGAACAGTGGTTCTCAACCCTGAAACAGGTTTGACCAAAATAGGTCATCTAATATATAATGTCCAGTCACCCAAAAAATTTATCTTAGAGTGTCTCATTCATTTTTATTAATTTTATAATTATATAAAAAAATATATAAAAGAAAATAATATTATACAAATTAATGAAATAATTAATATGGAAAAATAAAATGTTGAAATAATATTTAAAGTTATTCTTTAACAATTTGAAAAAACAAACATCAATGAAAAGACCATAAATGAAACTTTACTGTGAAAGTTTCTTTCAAACATTATTAATATTCAGTTTCATTAATATTTAGTATTTATTCTTCTCTCTTAAGTTTATTTATTTTTTCTTTATAACTGCTCTTGTTATTTAAACAACTCTTCAAGTCTGCTCATTAAAGCAATAGGAAGATTTAGCTTTCCTACATAGAAGAAATAACTTTTTTTTCTTCTTATACTTAAGATTTTGCAACAAATCATAAGTATTAAGAAATAAATGAATTTTTTTTTATAGAAATATAATTTCTTTAATAATTGTTATAAAGTGTTTAGAAAATAGACATTTCTGAAAACAAATGTTCAAAAATTGGGCTTTTATTTGTATTGTATGTGATTTTTAGTGTGAGTATTTTTTTATATTGTCCATAAATTAAAAAATATCTATATTCACTAAGCAAAAGCTGTGATGAATTAACCTCTGAATGAATTGTCTGAATTTACCTCTTAATTTTATTTTATAAAGTACACACTATATAAATAATGTTATAAAATTATTATCTGAGACTAGAGTTCTTAATTTCTAAAATTACACAGGTTGCTAATCAATGTCAATATCAATTTTTTATTATTGTATGATTGTAAATATGGTATATTAAAATTACCAGTGTTTAAAATAATAAATTAATGATATTATCTAAAAATTACTATATATGTTATTAGATTCTTTCATTTTATTTAATATTTGCCACAGGAGGATTACACAGTTACATGAACCTAATACTTTGCTTTGATTAAAAAGTATATGATAATTTTTATAATTAAAAGCAGATTTCTACTGTTTAACTTCTACTAATTAGCTATTCATGCAATATTAGTAATTATAGTTCATTGTGCAAAATAATAGATATCACTCTAAAACACTTTTGTTTTAATTAAATTTCTCTGAATATATATAATTTTCTTATGGATTTGAACTTTTGACCATCAAAATGAGGGGAGAGCTGCTGCAATTTGGAAAATATGATCTCAATAGTTGATCAGAACTATTAATATTGATTATAGACTATTGGTTTGGATAGCAGTCAAAACTTGGGCTCTTAATATTAATTTCACATGGAAAGTTAATAAATACTTGGGAATTTTATAAATGAATCAAAATATTGTTGCACAAAATTAAGAAATTTGTTTATCCAATGATAATTCCTTGTAAAAATTCTATTTTAATGATTATTTGTTATTTTGACTATTTCTTACACTATTTTTTTTTTTTTAAATTACAAAATTTGAACAAAATTGGTCAAGTAGTTCTTGAAAAATGAAACTTTGAAAATGTGGCTATTTTGATATTCTGAAAACTACTTATAAACTATTGGGTCGCTTTTGTCCAAATTGTGTATTATGTCCTATAAAATTCTAAAGTTTAAAATAGCAATTTTAAACTATCTAAGGCTTAATATGGCTTTTGTATATATGGCTTAAAAGTTTGTATACCTTACAAATGAAAATATGTTTTGAAGGAATTATCTTTGGATAAAGAAATTTTTTAATTGTTTGGATTTGTTTATAAATTTCTCGAGATATGGCACTATATGTAAAAAGTTAAACTAACAATAAGGGCCTCAAATATTTTATGCTTCTCCTGACTAAACTATTGAAACTAGTATATTTTCCATATTGTGGTGACATCCAAATTTTAATAGTAGAAAATCCATTCAGATATAGTATGTTTTTGTGTCTGTTTTTATAGCTCAAAATATCATGTGCACATATTAATTTTCATATTAGAGTTCATTCTTTTGAACCATTAAGAATGGCACTTAGTTGCAAAGGTGCCAAAAGATACAAGGTATCAAAAGATTTAAATTATTGTTAGCATCTATGATATTTGGTTTTAAAAATTTTATCAGTGATTTGTTTTGCTAACTTTTGCAATTTAAATTTTTTCAGCTTTACCTGATTCAAGTAGTAAATTGGATGCTCTTTGTAAACTTGTTCAAAAAATGCCAGAACCAAATTATGAAACTTTGAAGATGCTATTAAAGCATTTATTGAGGTATATGTTGCTTAATTCTAAATGTTTTTATGATATTCAATCTTATTTTCAATAAAAATGGAAGAGTTTGAAACAGTCAATTAATATTAATGGTAGAGTAGTTCATTATGAGGTTTAAATTTTAAATAAAATTTTTGTTTTGCATTTTATTATAGTTTTTTTTATTATGAACAAAATATCGTTTTTAGACAATTACATTTACTGCTAGGATTTCTTGAAAAAAATTTTTTTACTTTGTCAAATGAGCAGAAATGTTTATGTATGGAATGGTATGTATTTCTCAAAAATTTAAACCTGTATAATTAATATTTTAAGAATCATGTTTCTTTTTAAATGCTCTTTTTTTAGTAATTTGAGCCATTAAAAATGTTTTATTTGGATGCTGATAAGTTCTAACTAATCTATACATAATAATAAAAGCGGCTGTGTGTGTGTGTCTGTAATCACAATATATCGCCCCAGAAGCCTCGCCCAGGCACGAAACTCGGCACATAATTGTGTTTTGACATAATGAAGAAGTATTTTTTTTCTTTTTCAAAAATTTGGATTAGTTTTTTAGTTATAAGTCATTTTGTAAGAAAATCTATGCTTTTTCGTTGCTTTCAAAAAATTGGCTGTTGCCAGCCAATTTTTTGAAAGTTAACTTAGAAATAACAAACCAAACGATGTTAACAAAATGCGTAGAAAGCGCAACTAGATCGAAATTATACAAGCGCAACTAGATCAAAATTATAATACCTGAGCGCTTGACGTAACAATCGTCTTCAAAGAGCCATATTCAAAAAACTAGAACCCCTGAATTAGACAGGCCGACTCATCATCTATTTTTGCTTCAAAGAGCTAATGTATGCTAATGCGAACCTTACAATTGAAATATTAATTTTCGACAACTTAAACCAATAATATACGAAGGAATTAATAATTTAATTGTAAGGTTCGCATTAGTTTACATTTATCAAAGTGGAGAAAAGTTTAACTTTTGTATTAAAGATGTGGCAACATATTCGATACGTAAATAGAACGCTTCGCTTTGATATATTTGTCGCTGTTCATAATTGTTATAATAAGTTTTTCTTCTTCTTTACACGCTCTATTTTTTTTTTCTTAAGCGAAGACGATAATTTTTGTAGCGATATAGATATAGAAATTGATACAATAAAAAATTATATAGAAATAGAAATTGATACCATAAAAAATTAATTCGTTTTCGTGTTCTTTTCATGTATTTAGTATTTTAGTTTTTTTTTCTTAAGCATTGTAGCTATATAATATATAAAATAGGAATTTAAGACAAAATTGCAGGACAGGAACACTTTAATTGTCCACTAATCTTCAGATTTCCTGCTATGTTTTAAAAAACTTTATTTGTGAAAATCTTTAGCGTGGCGGACAGCTGGCCGCCTCAGGCGGCTAGTATAATTAATAAAAATAAAAAAATATATACTTACAAATTTTATAAAAACATAGTGTTAAGTAATTTGTTCAAATATACTTATTAAATTATTGTGTGGTTTTGTGAAATTTTTATTAAAATGAACCCTAAAATTCCATTTGTTTTATTCTGTTTTAAAAAATTATTGCATATTTTCTATGGTTTTGAAATATTGTAAAGTAGAGTGAATAGCAGACATGCCAACTCGGCAATACTGAATTCATGAGCTTTCTCAACAAAAATTCAAGAAGGGTAAAAAAATGTAAATGTGAAACATAGTAGGTAATTTTTTTTTATCAAGAATTAATAGTTACTATTTAAAAAAGTTATTCAGTATAATATTGTGTTAAAGTAAAAATAGTTATTAATAAATGTATGCTTGACCAAAACATCAAGATTATTATTAATTATACTGATTTGATTAAGCTATATTGTGAAATAATATTACATATATTAAATGCATAATAATTACATAAAGGAAGTAATGTTACATATGTTGGCCGGTATCCAGAAAACTGGGGGAAATTTTGCTCGGCTTTCCCACCATTTTGAACTAGAACGATTGAAGAAAAAAGAGAAATTTGTCTCAACCTTGAAAATGAGTAGAGGAAAAATGTGGTTGCGGGGGTATTTTCTTCCCATTTGTCAAGAGAAAACTTCATTATTTCTTACGTGACCTTAAAGATCTTTAGATTGAGAGGGAGTAGGGAAAGGACAAATGTTTTATTTTCTTCTGTGTGTCTGGAAATTTTTTTTTTCCTGCTTAGCTGCCATCAATGAAACAGGAGTGGAATGCTGATTTCGTTTTCTCTTTTATTTACGAGGTGGTGGGGGAAATGCATTCCACGTGCATATCAGTGAACAGAAGATAAAAGAGAAATAAAAAAAATATATTACAGATTTTTTTTAATCCACTTTAGTTGCTCAGTTTTTGTTACCCTTGATTTATTATCCCAATCTTCGTTATAACTTCATATAATACATTAGTATTACAATTAATTATTACGAACAAAACATTTTTCTCGCCTGTTATATTTATCTATTTGACATCGAGTAACGAAACAATATTTTCCATGGAATAAATCCTGATTTTTTAGACCTGGACTCTTATGGAAAAGGTAATTACTAGATCCCCAAGTTCAAGTGGTACTGAATTGTGATACTGATCTATAAATAGAAATGACTTTCTGATGATGTGATTGATTTGGAAAGAGTTTGTCACTTGTCACTATGGGAGGGATAAAATTATTAGGAAAAGAAACAAAATTTGGGGGTTTAAGTTTGCCTTCATAACAATTGAAATTGAGATATTTTTGTCTTGATTTCTGCAGGTGTAAAGTATACTAAAAAATTTCACCCTCAAAATAGGGGAGAACTGTTACATCTGGGACAATGATCACCAATTGGTTGATAGCTAGTAGTTTAATTGTTAGATATATTATTGTAGTTTTATTTCAAGTGATTTCAAATGCCATTAATTAAATAACTTATTCGAATTCTTCTAATTTCAGGGTTACAGAATACCACAAACAGAATCGTATGCAGGTGCAAAATTTAGCCATTGTGTTTGGACCAACTTTAATGTGGCCAGAATATGTTTCATCAAATATTGCTTTGGATATGATGCATCAAAATAGAATTGTAGAATTTCTTCTTTTAGAATTTGATAAAATATTTGATTTTTAACCAGTTATTAGCTATGGACTAAGGGTAAAAACAAAATTTTGTGTTTACAAAATTTTATTGTTCAATGAAATTTTAGTTTTTCTATGGGCCTTATATGTATTCAATAAAACACACATTTAAAAAGATAGTTATCTATGTAAATAATATGGTCTATTCAAATAATGTAAAAAGTATACCTCTATATCAATAATATAACAAATATGTAAAATGTACATATAATATATTTTTTGTATAAATTGAAGATATTGCTAGAAATTAGACTTTTAAGCATAAATGTTTTAACTAGTTGTTAAGTTTTATATATTTGAATAAATAATCATTAATGTAGTTAAATACAAGTTTCAACTGTGCCCATATTGCTGCCTTTAACAATTATACTATATAATAGGAAATAATCACACATCAGTTATTGTTTATGAACTGTTTTACTTTTAAAATTTACAGTTCTTTTATTATTGGCCATTATTGTCTTTGTAATTAAATAAAAAATTTTGTATTTTTAGAGTTGAATTCACAAAAAAGTTTTTTTACAAATTATTTTTGAATTAAACTCTAAAATTTGTAGCCGTACTGTAATATAGAATATATTTTGAGAAAATGATTTTTATATGTGATACATGTTTGTACAAAAAAAACACCTATGTATAAATTGTTATTGTGACAATCAGGTTTCTTTGATTTCTGTTGATTAAATTACAGTTAACTTGCTTGAAAGTATTAATTTTAATGTGTGATTTGGAAATGTTTTTTTATGTTTTATATTTTTCAATGCTGGGAAACTAATGTTATACGTTTGAAAGTATTGTATAATCAAGTAATATATTTTTGTTTTTTACAAATTTTCTTTTAAATATACAAGATATATTAAAGAGGTTGAAATAATGATATATTTTGAGAAAATCACTTCGTATAAAAAGATTAATATTAAATATTTTTTATAAGTATATACATTTATTGATGATAAAACTAGTTAATTGTCAATCCCTCAAAACAAGACTGAGAGACAATTTTTATGTCTGAAATGGATATGTTTTTTTCCAGACAAATATAGAAAAAGTGTTTATGAAGGAAGTTATGTCGAATTCAAATTTTAAATACCCTTACAAATGTTTTGAAAATCTTGAGAAAATCTGCTTATAATAACCGAAGATTTATAGTTTTCAAGATTGAGCTTATTCATAAATTCTATTCAAATTCATTAAAATTAAGCTTAAATAGTAGACTATCTTAGGCCTAAAACATTACCAAAAAAAAATTTTTTTTTTCAAAAGAAAAAAATTTATATTGTAAAAAAAAATAAGCTTTTCATACTACAACCCAAGTAGACACTTCCCATTTTAGAATTCAATTGAACTCCTCTTTACTTTTAATGCGGACAGAAAGATATGTGAAATTTGGCATCAATTTAAGTATCAAACTTATTCATTAATTTAATTTCTTATTTTATTTATTTTTAAAGGGAATTTCTTAACATGTTCCATTTCAGCATCTTTTTGTTTTCCTAAGTGTAGAATATATCTGTTTTTTTTTTCTTTCTTTCAAACTTTTTCTTTTTTTTCCATTTTATATTTTTACTCAATATAGAGAGGCTATAGTTGTGGTATAATTGAAAATATATTTTATATATATTTTAGCTTTAATAATATAACTTTGACTGAAATTTTTAATGAGCTTCTTTATAATGAATTAAATGTCTGGGGAGCGACTGTGGAAATACTCAACCTTGTCTTTACTTTTCCCTCAATGTTTCAACTTTTTTGCATTTTGTATATATTTTATATTGTTATGTTTATAAGATTATTATAAACACTAATTGTGATTTTTTTACTGATGTTCCTAGCAAATTGTACTGTCTATTTGAGATATTTTAACACACAAAGAATATTTAAATATGTATTTAAAGTTGTATTAAAGTGATTGCCTTTCTTAGATGTTATGAAAAAAAGCAGTCTTTCAAATTTCAACTTGTATTTTGTTTAAAATCAGTATTATTATAATTGCTAGATGGTAATTAATAACTTCAATTATTTATTCTTTACTTTAAAATAAACTGAATATTTAAATTATTTATTTCGCTTGATATTATTTATGTGAAGAATTTTGTTGGTTATTCAATTCTTATGCTAATGCATGCTAGTCTGTAACTGCGACTGATAATTGACTGCCATTTCCACTGGGTGCTATCATTCCAATGTAATGATGCAAGCTCTGTTCTTTTAAACAGCAGCACAAATCAGTTTCTAAAAGGATCACATGGATTTATGTATATCAGTATTTCTGTGAAGTATTTATATTTTTCTTGCATATATTTATATATATAAATAGATTTTAGTAATATAGAAATGAAATCAGTTATGTTTGAAAGTGTTGTTTTCTGCTTTGAGGGTAACAATATATGACACTTGCCATAATATGTATATCAAACTGTTTAAGTAATTTCTTTCTTATAGTTTGTACTGCTTAAAACCAAATAAAACTAGCAAATCACATTATTCCCTGAGTTTTTGTTCTTTATTTTGTGTTTAATGTTTCTGATTTTTAAAAACTTATATTTGTACTAGGGATCTAATGGTAAAAGAATCAAAAAATAGTTTTGTAAAACAATTCAATGTTTCTTTAATAAAATTTTACTAATTTCTTTGACTGTCAAAATACTGGTACTTGTTATGTGAAAGGTTGACCACCTATGATTTGATTATTTTGCTTTTTAGATCTGATTATGTGTGTGTGCTTTTCTCTAAAAGGCCATCATAGGAATATTGAATGTTTCATAAAAACGTTAGGAACAATTAAAAATGCTTATAATAAATAAAGGAGACAAAAATTTTTAACTAGTTATTGTGCAAACAAAAAAAATGGCTAATGAGGCTATTAAGAAAATATTGTGCATTTTTTCTAAAAAATATGCTTTATTTTTGAAAATTATAATTTTAAAAATGTGACCCTAGTTTATTCAAGAATATGATTGTAATACAATCTAGAGAAATTTCAAATGAATAGTTCAACTATTAGATTAGTTATAAATCATATTATTTGTTTTTAAAAATCAGCTAGCTTCAGATATTTTAAGTAAGCATTATTTCTAGATCTTTCTTTTGCTTTTAAATGATTTTATTAAGTGCTTAAAAATTATGGGAAGGACTTTGAGAATATACAACTGACTGATACTGAGATAAACATTGAAACACTCGGTATAGTTCACATTGAAATGTATATTAGCATATTCAATGTGACCATTATAAAATCAGGGCTCCCACAGGTCTAGGAGAACAGGGAAAATTGCAATTTTTTAAAAAAAGCTGGAAAACTCCTACATTATACCTGGAAAATAACCAATCTCAGAATTGATCTCTTACAATTATTTGTTGTAAACTTTTCACATTTTAGTGAAACTTCCCTGCTTCTATCCTCATTCAATGATATTTCTTTGCTCACAAGATCTAATATTTGACATTACAAATAAAAAATTGTTTTATGAGTTAGTCTATGAGTCTAGAGTTGTCTCATGAAAAATTACATGCTTTAGATAAAATACGATTTGGATTTTCATTGAAATTTTCCTGATATACCAGGAGGAGTCTGAGAATTTTTTTCTTGGAGTATAGTGGGAACCCTGTTTTGCTTTAAATGAACAGAAATGCAAATTAATACCAACAAAACTTTTGCTTTTGAACAAAAATGCATATTTATTGAATTTAATGATACAAAAATTGTTTAATTCACAAGAGATTGAAATAATTTACATCGGAAGCCACATTAATATGTAAACATGATATTGTTACTAATTTATATTATTTAACAAATGCCTTGTTAGTATCAGTATCTATTTTAGACTCTGAACTTCTATCCTTGTTAATCGAGGAGGTCTCTTTTATAATAGACATAATACAAAATAATTAATTTCATCTAGTTTTACTACTTCGTTTGCTCAGGAAAAAAATAGTGGAAATTTTATACCTAACTTTCCCCTTAGAAAATAATGCTAATTTGTAAGTCTCTGTTAAGCCTACATCTTACAATATTAGAGAAGAGTTGCTAACTGCAAAATCCAAATGCTTCACTTTTTTAGTTTATCTTAATTTCATGTTTGCTGTTTTGTAGGTTCTGTATCCCTATCTTTGTTCATTGACACAGAGAGTTTTGTGCATTGTTCTTTACAATAGATATGATACAAAGCGAATTAATTTCATCTATTTCTACTACTTCTGCTTAGGAAAAAAAGTGAAAACTTAAAGACCCAGTATGTCCCACTTACTACTAATCTCTACTAAGCCTACTTTTTATAATGTTAAACAAGAGTTGCTGACTACAAAGTTTTCTCTTTTATCATAATTCCATTATTGCTGCTTTCACATTTAATTAATATTATTAAATAAAATAATAATGATACTAAATATAAAAAGTAGTTCATTTTCTAACACTGAGGTCCTACCATTGAATTCTAACCATGTTAGTTATTTAGGTTTTAATTCTGATCTTTGTCTGTAGTTATCAAATAGTTCTGATATTTACAGGCACAAGGTAATAAAATTTCCAGTGCTAGTTTAGTTGAAATGACTTAACATTCTTTCATCGTTCTTATACATCTAAAAACATCATGCAAATCCTATTTAAAGAATCTGCCTTGTTTCCAATAGTTAGCTAGTCTTGGTTAAATTTCATAAAATAACTGTGGTATGTTTTCAGATCTACATAACACAAATTGGAATGCCAATTTTCTGCTAATTAACTCAGTAATTTAATTAAATTAGACATCTGATATAAATGTTTCCTGTTCAATTTTAAAAGTTTAATTTCTGTTTTAATTCTACTTGAGTTCGAATTCTTGGAAACATTGTCTTGAGTGTAATATCCCAGATAAACTTTTAGATGTAGATAATCAGTGCTGGTAATCAAAACTATGTAATGAAGGTGAGGAATCGGTTAACTGAAATTTTACCCAGTTAATTCCAATTGTAGTTAATTATGCCACTGCTAACAAATCCAAACTTCCTTAAATTATGGTCAAGACAGTCTTGATTTGATCATACTAACCTTTATTTCAGTAGCATTTTTTGGTGGCACAAGCATAAATATGTATATAATTGATCTATTTATTTCCTCTGACAACTATTAAAATAAGTTGGAATGTTCTTAAGTCTTGTGCTAACATTCAAAAGACTCCAGCAATACCATCTTCTTGGGTGGTTTTTCACATATTGATGAATCAAAAAATAGAGGTCTATCTTTTTTCTCCCTCTTATTTTCAGAAAGTACAGGACACAATGCCCAACAAACCATATCATTTCCTAGATGTTAAAGTATATGGAAAATTAATTTATTTGTACAGTTATAAAACATTAATTCTATAAATAGTTGTTCGGAAAATCAATGTTAAATTTAAAAATAAAATTCTTATTTCATTTAGCGCTATTAAGCTATGGAATGCTGTTTGTAACATTATTTAAGTTGTTGTGTCAGAGACTGACTCACAGATATTAGGACTCGGGGGGGGGGCAAAAGGCTCTCTCTCTTTGGGCATGCATTTTGTAGAATCAGCGAAGTTTGTTATTTTAAAGTTTTTTATTTACTAAGTGGAACTTTTTTTCCTAAAAATATAATAAGGTCTTTAAAGTGATATTTTAAAACATATAAGGTTCAAGCCTTACCAGAGGGCTTTGAATGTCCTCCTTTAAATCCCGTAGAGCCACGCTTTTTATCACAAAACGTAGGGCCATGGCCTGGCCTCCCCCCCCCTAACGATTAGGGACCCCCTTAAAATGCATTTTTTGAAAATAAATTTCAAAAAAGGAAGAAAAACAATGATTTTTCAAAATGTTATGATTATTTTTTAGTTCTAATTTAATAAAATAAAGTAAAATTTAATTTATTATTATTTATTTTTATTTTAAATATGCTTTCTTAAATGAAAAGATATATAAATACTTTTATATTTGAATAAATAAAAAATATACGAGAAAAAAATTTAATCTAAGGGCCCCAAAAATTTGAAGGGACCAGGGCCCCGCGTACGCTTAATCCGGCCCTGACTAGCCCCCTCTGTCCTGCTAGCAAAAGTAAATAAGTTTTATATTTTAATGAAAAACACGGTGTTTTAATCCCAAATTATATGGATAAATCACCGAAAAAAAATGTGTAATATTTTTTTAATAGTTCATTACTTATTTATAATGTTTTGACTAATGGATTTGTCTAAAAAACAAATATAACTTCCATGAGGATAGTTGAAATATTTAAAATAAGGAGTGGTGTGAAGAAGTTTATAAAAGTTATACCCCTGATTAGCTTAACCTGTCTATTTTGAAATCTATTACTGATGACTGAACAAAATATCAAAGTTAATATGTTTATTCTTGATTAAATATTATACTTTCAAAGAGAAATTTTAAATGAAAAGGAAAAAAACACTTATCATTCATTAATTCATTGTCACTGATTGATTTATATAATTCATTATCACACACTTCATTGAAGACATAAAGTAATGTTTGTTTTCACAAAGGATCAAATATACTTCGTTCTATGTAGACTAAATAAAAAAATAAAAAATGTAGATGAAGCGCAAATGAAAGTGAAGAAATTGATTATTTTAATTTCTATTTTCTTTCTTTTTTAAAAACTACGTTTTCTTTTTATTTCAAGTTCATTTAGTTTTCCTCATTCACGTGTAATAGATCTGGAGAGTGAGCACCATATATTGAGCATCTGAAACTTTTTCGGCCTTAATTTTTGAATCTAAAGAAGTTTCTCAATTGTCAACTAGATCTTTCCCTTTCTGTTTTCTAGGATTACTCATTTTAATTATGAATTAATTCAAACATATTTTTTTCACTTACCGTCCAACCATAACTGTGTTAATTGATTCCATACTATTTTATAAACACCACCTTTAATTGTCACCAGTCGATTATAATCTAGCTTCAACTCTTTCAGATAAGGCATATCTTCAAACATGTCTTTTGGAAGATAGTCAATTTTGTTGTAACTATTATAGAAACATTTATAAAGTATAAATATTTTTAAAACATAAGTCAATTTTATTTTTATGAGATTTTATATCATTAATCTACAGGATGGCAGGGATCTAAAAGTTTAAAAATTACTAAATGCCCTGCTAGGCGTGTCAATCTACACAGTGCAAGTCAGTCTGAAACTTTTGCAAGTTCAAACAACGTTTGAGAATTCATATAATTCAAAACATATGAAGTACAATAAGCAAGAAACACGTACTAGATGATGCACAGTGCGCATCTACTTTCCACAACAAAATCAATTCTTTGGCTTTCACTAGAAACTGCTTATAAGTTTCATTTTAACTTTTTTTTAAATAGAGTTTAAAATTTTTTATCGCTTTCTGAGTGTATGTAAAATAAATAAAGGGAAGGAATGTCTTTGTTTACCAGTAAAACTAAAAATAATTATTAATAATTATATATAATTATTAAAAATAATTGATTAACACAACTAGTTATACATTTATAAAAAATAGTTTGTCCTTTTTTGCTAAATTTATCGATTAATTTTTTCAAGCATTTTTAAGTAGCAGAAATCTGAAATTTCATTTCTTTTTAACTAGAGAGAATAATACTGGAATTTGAATTGCAACATTCTTTTTATGATTACTACGTAATATTGTGAATATATATATTTTATATATACAATACTTTAAATCTAAACTCCAAAGATATAAGGCAGGTTGTGGAAGCATTAAATGTTCAACAGTTTTGATTAAATTATTAGACGAAGAAAAAATACTCAAATTTATATTTTTCTGAAAGGCCTCACCATTAATGAACCTTATATTGCAATTTATCATTTGCATGAGCCGATTATTGGTTAAAGAGTAAAACATATCTTCAACTGTAAAAATCAATTTTGACTTGCTTAGCTTTTGAAATTTCACTCTCTTGGCAGATGATTAAACAAATAATGTGAAAAGTTAATAGTTATTGCTTAGCTGTAGAAATTTCTCAATTGCCAATTTTATTATTCCATAAAGCTAGTGTCGTTTATGGAGAATTGCGGTTTATAGAACTGCGTTATATAGACCTTGTACTGTATTAATTTTCTCAAGCATTTTTATGTAACAAACAATCTGAAATTTCCTTTTTTTTAAACTATAGTGAGTAATACTGGGATTTGAATTGTAACATTCTTTTTATGATTAATACAGAATAATACATTATGATAGAATAATCATAATACATAGAATAATCATAATACATAGAATAATCATAAATAGAATAATCATAAATAGAATAATCATAAATAGAATAATCATAATCAATCATAATACATTATGATTAATACATTATGATAGAACTGCGTTATATAGACCTTGTACTGTATTAATTTTTTCTAACATTTTTACGTAGCAAAGAATCTGAAATTTCATTTTTTTAAAAACTATAGTGAGTAATACTGGGATTTGAATTGTAACATTCTTTTTATGATTAATACATAATATAATAAATAGTTAAATAAAAATGTCTTTTACATTACCTTAAATCTAAACTCCAAAGAAATATGGCTGGTTGTGGAAACATTGAACGTTCAACTGTTCTGATTAAATTATTAGACAAAGAAAAAATACTCAAATTTATATTTTTTTGAAAAGCCTTATGATGAATTAACCTTATATTACAATTTATCATTTGTATGAATCGAATATTGGTTAAAGAGTAAAACATATCTTCAATTGTAAAAACATCAGAGTTCTCTATAATAATGGAATGTAAATGATTCAATCTTGCGAGAACAGAAAAATTCCATGCGAAGGGAAATGAGCTGTCATAAACTTCAAAACTTTCTAATGTATTTTCAATGGAATAAAATGGAGAAATATTATTTTCAGGTAAAGAGAATAAGCTAAGGTTTGTTTCTGAAAATATAATTTTTTTCACAATAGAATATTTTGCATCGCGAAATATATCTTCAGGTAATAAATCCAAAGATGAGTTGTATAACTCAAAAATTTCTATAGGATTTGTAATGTTAGCTACAACACTACGAAGAGCTTCAGGTTCGTGAAAAATTCCTTTGCATCTGATGTAATTATTTAAAGCTTTTTCATTTCCGTTTTGATTTTCTTGGACGATTTCACAAGCTATGTCAGTTTGCTTAGTGATATTCAATAACGAAACTATTAAAAATATCTTTAACCATTTAAAGCTCACTGGTTCCATTATCGTCTGAAATGAAAAAAGAATTAATAATTAAAATAATTTCCCGAAACAAATACTTATTAAGAAATACCAATACAAAAATGAATTTTAAAAGTAGATTAAAGAAGACAGATAAATGTCTAAAATCGTATACTGGTTGTAATTAAAAAATTTTAAGTACATGCAGATTCAATGTTTATTTTGAAAATAAATAATTTTCTCTGAAATTCTATATTGTATAGATCTAGATTCAAATGCACCATTATATAGGCTTAACATGCATGTGAAAAATTAAATATCGTTGATAATAAAAACTCAAACAAAATAATTAGGATATTTCTAAGCAATGAATACAAAGATATATTTTCAGGAGATCTTGGTAAATCGCCCTATGTTTATGATATAAAATTTAAAAAAAGAAAGAAAGAAAAAAATATACCAGTCATAAGATATTCCCTTCTAGATCGATACCGGTTTCTTTAAACGTTAAAATTGATCTTGATAAAATGATAAATACAGGAACTTTCGAAAATGTTTAGTTTACAGATTAGGTTCATTTTATTGTTATTACGTACGCTAGCAAGTTAAAGAAGTTAGGGCTTTTGTGGATCCGAGACCACATAACATAATCAAACGTAATCTTTTGCCAACACAAGCTATATTTTCTCACAAGGAGCAGAACGTTTTACCGTTTTCAAACCATTTTCTGCATTTCTACGAAGTCTATCACCAGTAAGTTCTAAATTGTGTTACTATAATAACTCATTACGACAGGAATAAATTTTTAAGATTGCTATATGGACTAATAAATTCTCCCGAATTATACCAAAAAAACTGTTGATAATATATTTTCAAATTTAAAAAGGAAATAGATTTAAATATATGACATCCTTGTTTATGGTTACACCTAAGAGAAACATAATGAAAGATTGGATTTAGTTTAAAACAGAGCAAGAAAGTTTTGGGTGAGTTTAAAAATAACAGTTAAAAAATGTACACTGCGCCAAAAGGAAAGAAAAAAAGAAGGAAAAAAAAAAACGGACTACCTTGAATAACTTTTAATTTAATGATCGGATCTTCACGTTCTAAGACTATTGGGGTCTTCTTTAGGGAAAGTACAGTTTCGTGTTTGATTCCGTAACACATATCCATAATATAGTTGACATAAAATATTTAAAGTCAACTCTTTGAACGACTAGGATCGGTTAAGAATCCAATTATTAGAACTAAAGTTATTCAGGATTAAATAAAGCATATTATAATTATGGTTAAATAAAGCATTGTTGAAATTTTGAACGATATGATAATTCGACGTTCTCCAAAATATCTAACAGTATTATAGAAGGAAAACTCTGGAAGCCGTTAGAGTTCTATGGAATTCCTGAATGTTTGGTAAACATTGTCAGAAATATACACACATAAAAATTACAATATACGAGTTATCTATCCCTGCCAACAATCAGAATCCTTAAATGTTGAATCGGGTGTTAGACAGGATTGTAAACTTTCTCAAATAATCTCTATTGAAGAAAGTATCAGAGAATAAAAGGGGTACAAGATAAAACCTTACTGGATATCTTTCTGACTTTGATTTTGAAGACAACTTACGTTTACTAACCATCACTTTTCAAGACATGCAAACAAAACACAAACTTTTTAAACATAGAGGCAAAGAAAATGGGCTTATTATCAACCAAAATAAAACTAAAATTTTAAAAATTATTCCTAAACAATTAAATGACGTATATGTCATTTAATTGTTTAGGATTAATTTTTAAAATTTTAGTTTTATTTTGTATACTTGAATATACTCCAAGAAAATAAGAAACTAGAGGAAGTAAACATTTTTACTTATTTTGAAAGAATAATAAACTGCAAAAGAGGAACTGATGAAGATATACTAAATAGATTATACAAAGTCTGATGCAATTACACTATTCTTAATAAATTCTGGAAAAACAAAAACATAACAAATTCAACAAAAACTAGAATTTTCAATACTAATGTAAATCTGTCTAACTCTAGGGATCTGAAACATAACACTGTAATTAAAATAACATGAAAAAACTTCAAGTATTTATTTACAACAGTTAAAGAAGAATTTTAAGTATCAAGTGGTCCATAAAATTTGTAACGAAGAAATCCCTAGAAAAGCAAAACAAAAACTAATTGAACTGGAAATTAAAATACGTAAATGGAAATAGATTGGTCATGTTTTACGTAAGGCTGAGAAATTTAACGTAAAACAGGTTTTTGATTGGTACCCTCAGGGAAAAAGAAAAAGACCTAAAAATATTTGCCGCAGGACGATTATAAGTGAGTTGAAAACAATAGGAAAGCTATGGAGAAGGGTACAAGATCAGGAAACAAATATGGTCAGATGGATATGATGGAAGCTCTATGCTTCTATTCGGAAAGAGAATATGTATGTTATAGAAGGGTATATGAGAATATGTATGTATATGGAAGGAATATATATAAATAATAAGTGTCTTGTTTTCATTCCATTATTTAACTTGTAAAATATAAGGTTAATAAAGTTTAACACGTAAAGTGTACGTTAGTCAGATATGTAAATATGAAGTAACAAAAACATGTCATTTTCAACCGCCGATAAAGAACATGTTTTTATTCAAATTGCACTTTAATATAGTATAATCAAGATCTGAGTGGATTTATTTTTAGGATCACTTCTTGCACTGCATTAAAATTGCTGCAAATTTAAACGATATAAATACTTCAACGCGCTTCAAAATTTTTAACACTGTATAGTAGGAAAATAGTTCTGTTTTACGATTTCTCAATATTTTGTGATTATCAGTATTAAAACTATTTCAGCTTTTAGAATAGAATAAATAATTTTACATATGTAGTATAAGCATCGCATCTTTACCAATCGATTCGCTAAGATAATCAAACTTTTAAGTGTAAATAGTTAGTAATGTTGGTTTCAATTTATTACTTAACAAGTAAAATAAGATGCATTTTCTGTTATGTGAATATGAAATAATCAAAACATGTAGTGATCCACATAAATGAAACATATTTCGAATCAAATTGTACCATAATATCGTATGAGCAAGGTCAAGAAGAACAAACTTTCAAGATTAATATGATTCACTAGTGGCACTGTATTAAAATTGAGCAAATTTAACAATATTAGGGCTCAAAGCGATCTAAAATTTCTGACAGTGTATATAAAAATAATCGGCTGTATTTTTCCATTTCCAACTTTAAACGATTTTGTAATTAATGCTATAAAATTTATATCACAATTCAGTGTAGAATAAATAATTATATCAAACATTCTTACCAATCGTTTCGTCGGGTTCACCGAACTTTTAAACGTAAATCATAAATAGTGTTGGTTTCATACCACTATTTAGGAAGCATAGGATACATTGTTTGATATGAGAATGTAAAACAACAAAAAAAACGTAACCATAAAGTTTCAACCCCATGTAAGAAATTCTTATCTTCTAAGAATCTAAATTCTTATCACGTTGTGAAATACAGGTAAAGATAATGTGGTTTATACAATGATAACTCTAATTTCAATATCATATTAAAAAACAACTGAAGACAGTCCTCATTATGAGATCACACCATTATCTTGAAAGAAAAAAGGCGAAATGGGAATGTTAGGATTGGTATTTTTTAACCTCAACTATTAAGGAATTTTCATAGTTTTACAAATTATTTTTCCTACTATTAGCAAATCTAATGTATTATTTTTATATGTTAAAATTCAAGGAATTTTATCAATCACTATGCGCAGTATTTTAAACAAATTTATAAAAGATCATGTAAACAAATGGTTTCGCCCTTAAGTCTTGATGAAAATTAATATTTAAATTCGTTCGTTTTAAAAATTTCTGATTCTACAAACACTTTTTGGGTAAAACTAACACCAGTTCCCCCTCTTTAATTAAAAAACCACGGAGTAAACGAGAACGCTTTTTTCCATGCACAATAGTCAAGAGGCCTCTACTCTCGCCATCTTGAATTTTAGGTTCAATTTTAGATTTGAGTTTTCTTGATATTTTTTCATACTTAACAAACTCTTGATAAAGTATTATTCGACAGCATAGTACCTTTTAAAAAAGGTAGACAATAAAGAGTCCATTTTATTAGATTAAGAGAAATAGAGAGCTTGATAATTTTTAAAACTTTTATATAATTTTTCTCAAAACTTTAACAAAGCAGCCATGCGATTTGTGGTTGTAAGTAATTTAAACATTTGTCAGTTTTTCGATTTTTTAAAATTAATTTTTATTTCGGATCAAACTGATTTGGTTGATGCTAAAACTTTCTTTTTACGTTAATTTTACAAAAACAAAAATAATTGTCAAAAATCTAAAACCAAACAACTGTATATTATTTAACTACCTTTCAAAAGCTGCTAATTGCATTGGTATAATTTTGTCACAAAAATTATGAAGAATCTAAAATACCGTGGGCTTTATATTTCAAATTGTGATAGAGTAACTGACTTGTATTTAGCATGTATCGAAAGATAGTGCCGAGTAGATTAATCATCAGTTTATACGTGAAAATTAAATAAAAAGAGTACCGTCATTCGGGGCTACTTTGTGCAGGATTTCGCAGTTTTTGAACTTTGACATGTAAAAAACTATGTTAATTCAAACTTTAGTAAAATTTATCGATATTATATTCATAACTGGACTCAGACGAGTGAATTTGATCAATATTGGCAGTATTTGTATGTAATATTTACGAATAATAAGTCAAAACATACCTTGCACAAAGTAGCCCCCAAATGGGGCTACTTTGTGCAGCGATAGGAATTCAGTTTAATGATCATGTTTTTAGTAAAATATTGATATAAAATTGTTAAAAAAGTTAATTGTTGACATTTTTAAAGACAAAAACATCAAGATATGTAAAGATATTAGTTTGAAAATAATTTTCAGCGTTAAAAAACCATTTTTTTTTTTTTTTGAAGAATTTTTTCTTAAAAAGAATGTTTATTTCAAAACATTTGAGTTTAAACAAAAGGAAACCATATACATTTTTAAACATTGAAATGGATGAAATTTTAAAAATAATAATTATTACATATTCATTAACATTTATAATATTGTTAAATTTGAACATAACATCCTTGAATGAACATGACAGAACTTGCTCTTCAGTTTCTGTCAAAATCACCTGATGTTCTATAAAATATATTTTTATGTGTTAAATCGTTTGATTAATTCATTATAAAAATCTTTGTAGAAGAAAAATAATAGTTTACCAGGAAGTTTCACGTGTTTCTTGTGAATTTTATTAGAGATAGTATTTCTGTGGATTTTGTACTTCCGAGAAGCTTCTGCAATCGACATACTACCAGCAACTGCTTGCAAACATTGTTGCAGCTTTTCTAAAGTGTAATCACGGTAGTTTCTCGTTCCAGGTATTTTTTTATAACGTCTGACCATTTTTCTGTCGAAAAAAAAAAAAGAAAACGAATGAAACTTTGCACAAAGTACATTTTTTTTTCATTTTCCGTTTATTTGTTATTAATTTTGAAATTTTTTTAACGCTAACGTGATATAATTGTTTATTAATATATAAATAAAAAATTTTGCACTTACGACAATTGTTTTATCAACGTCTTTGCATTTCACAGCTAAAGTTTCCACGCACACTTTTCGACATCCGACGTCCTCGGAAAGTTGTTGACATTGGATGAACGAAACACAGTCTGAGATTGTTTTAAAATTCGAAAAAATGTTTGTAGTAATAGAAGAGACTTCTATCTTCAAATTCCACACATTTTTAACGTGAAATAAACATAATACTGAATAGCAGCACTTGAAAAATGCCAAATTCGAATTTGCACAAAGTAGCCCTCGATGCACAAAGTACGACGGTATTTAGAATTTTTCTCCTGAGTAGTAAAGAGTGCAGACGGTAAAAAAGGTCTCTGGTAAAAGAGGTATCGGTAAATGGAATCCCGGTAAAAAAGGTACCTGAACGTGAAAAATTCTGAAAAGTAAGGGACTTTTATTGAATCGGATTTCCTTTCATTCTTTCTTGAAAATATTTTTTTTAATGTAATTTTTTACTTTAAATAATTTTTTTGTAGAACTAGTTAATATTTAGATTAGCTAATTGAGGTAAAGGATGGGGATTTTTGAGAGGGTGCATATATATATATTTTTTAATCTACTCGGATCTTTTTTAGCGGAAAATTTTTTACTGGGACCGTTTTTTCCGAACCTTTCTTACCTTCATTCGGCAAGAGGAGGGAAGCCTAATGCGTTTAACGAAATGTATAATGAACGGACATGGTTTTGAACTTTCTCTGTTCTCCCCAGCAACAAAACAGGTTTTTACGATTTTAGTGCTGTCTCCTTCAGTAGATTTTGTTGGCATTTCCATTTTTCCTCAAACAAATATTAATTTTCTACTAACAGTGTGTATATTTTAATTTTTTTTTATAAGGATTCTAAAAGTAATTATAAAGGAGCGATCATTATAGAATAACTTGTATGTTAATGGACATGTATTAAAATTAAAAAAAATTGAAGCAAAAATGTTTGAACGATGAAGTTTAATAATTTCTAACAATAATTAAAAAACAAAAGCTTGGCAAAACATTTAATTTCATATATCTATTTAGGCATCAAAAAATGAAAGTCGAAAGAATAAATAATTGAACATTAAATAGATCAGTTAAAATGTGCATTGTACAAATTACCAACCCACAGTTTATATTTTTTAATTAAATTTTAAATCATGAACTAGGTCTCTTTTTTTTAAAAAAATAAAGAAAATCGTTAATACTTTAGTTTTTGAAAAAATAATTGTAAAATCATGAATTATATGTTAAAAGTCTGGAAAATATTTCTTAACAACTCAAGTCACATTTTATTTCATGATTTTAAAAATTTGAAACAAAGCACAACTTTTCAGAAAAAAACATGCTGCTTAACGTTGATTCTAATATGCTTTTCTTTCACAAGGTGATAAAAAAATTAGATATTTCTTGCAGTAAAATTTTAACACACATAAAATTAGTTCAGAATTTTAAATGCATGACATTAGGACTAACTTTTTTTTTAAGTCTCATAGGTCAAAGAATAAGCCAATTAATATTTGCTCCATTAGCTAATTTTTGAATACTGAAAAAAGTTTCAAATTGTGATTAGTTATTCACATACTAAGAAGCAATCTGAATCGTTCAAAAGTCAAACAGAAATGATCCATGGTAATACAAGAATTAGGTTGTAAGCATTTTTGGAAAGAAACTTTAAAATGATTTCTTTTCCGTAAGATTAGTCTTAACTTCGTTGACTTTTCAAAATTCGTTATAGATAAAGGAAAATAGCATTTTAATATGTAGTCAGGTGGTAAAAATTTCCCCAAAATATCATTGTTTTAAAAATATCATAATTGAAATCAAAGGAAATATTATTAATGTAAATAAAATTTATTAATTACAATGATTTATTTTTAATAATAATAATTAAACTAAAGTAAAAATTTTGTTGTTTCGAATGCCACTTGCCAAATAACGGCAAGCCTGCTTGGTGAAAAAACACGAATTTAAGGCTGAGAGAAGGTTTCTTGTTTTCAGTGGCGCCATCAATGGTCAAGAATACGTCATAGCTCATTTTAAAAGGCAGAGCTATTCATACATCCACAGATCATAATTTTGACCTGAATCAGAAAACGATCAATATTCAATTCAGTACCTCCAGAGGTATAATTTATTATGGGAACTTAGAAGACTTTGTTATCCAACAGATTTAACACGAACCATTCACTACACGAGAAGTCTTTGGTGGGCTGGGATCGAACTAACAACCTCTTGGACATGGGCCCCAATGTCCTATCAACCAGGCTATCTTGGCCTCTGTAAAAATGCATTACTGTAAATAAAGAAGATCACCTTTTTAGCTATATTTCTATATCAAAGAGAATGAAAGGAGTTTTAAAGTGAAAATCTACAAAACTCATTTTTTATGCAGGAAAACTACTAGCTTTAATCTTAAACTAAGTTTTGGCTTAGTTAAAGTTAAGCTTGGTTGTTGTTAAGCTGGCAAGGAAATTATTTTACATGCTTGCCTAAAAAGTAGATCAGTTAAATTAAAAGGTTATGAAGAAAATATGTAATTTAGAATAGCAAAATACGAGTGCGGTTTTAAAATTTTTTATTAGAACGAAATTACATATATTACTTATGAAATATCACATTATTGATGAATTTTAGTATCATCATATCACAATATAAAAGAATGTTAGTAACATCATATCACAATATAAAAGAATGTTAGTAATATCATATCATAATACAAATGAATCTTAGAATAAATATAAATATAATAAAACAAAAGTAATGAAATGAAATGACACTAAATAGGGCGCATTTTAACACCAACAAAAATGTAGATAACATTAAATGTTTAATTATACAATTGAATTTAGGATAAAAATCTCAGTAAAATGCAAACCTGAATGACACATAAGAAATTTACGAAATAGAGTACTACATAATTATTTTAGTTAAATTTAACAATGCATGGAACACTTGGAAGAACATCTAAATTATGCCGATTACCAAAATGATATATTAAAAAATAAATAAATAAAAACTGTACTAAAAAATTTCATGAATAAATGACACTTAAAAACAAAAATGTATATGTCCATACCAGTTTTTACACATAGTAAAAGCAATTCAGCTTCATCAGTTATGGTGAAAAAATAAAGGAAATATAAAATGCTTTTCTCAATAGCATATCTTAAAGAAATTAGACGCATGTTCGCTTCAACAAATATAAAGAATGATTTAGAACATCATTTTGAACAAAAGTTTTATTGTGTAAAATGTGTATAAGTTAATAGTTTTCAAAATTATAACTGGAGTGGAAACTTGCATCGACTTAAATTTTAATTCTGATTTATGGACAAATTTTCTTTAATATTTAATCACAGAATTTTTAAATGAAGTTTACTTAAAAACAATTGCAAAGTAAATTTTTGAGTTTTAACAATGTTAAAAATCACTTATAGATTTACACAATAAGCTATGTAAAGAAAAGTAGCCTCTGGAAATCCTTTTTTTTTGTATATGAAAATTACATTAACTTTTATGAAGTAAAACAAAGCAAAATATAGTAGAAACTAATGAAAATGTATAACTGTATACACAAATACACTTTTAAAAATTTGAAGCCAGAAGTTAATACAACTTATTAATGATTAAACATTTTACCAAGCAGCAACAACTTACATTGCTTCTTCTAGTTTTCTATATGAAAAGAAACTCCAAAACTTCAGAAATTTATTGCTTTCACATAGCATATGCGCAATACCAGTACTTAACAGATACATAAAGAACATACAAAAATAGTTAAATGTATTATTTATTTTTAAATGAATACATATCCTCCAACTATTATAGAATATCTTTTAATTTCTAAAAATGTTTTTCCTGGAGGTAGTCAAGGTAATGTCTCAATATTTTAATAAACTAAATTTAAAAGAATTTTGTCAACCACCATGTATAAAATAATATAAACAGATATATTAAAGGTCCGGCAGACTAATTGTTCTGTGTTTAAAATCTAATACAACTTTCACTAAATTTTCATTTGTTCCATTTCCATTTGTTGCAAAAACATCAAATGTTAGTGGGCATGTGTATATGTCATTATAAAATAAAATTGGTGGTTATATATATAAAAATTATTTTGATCATTTAACAACTGAATTGCCTAAATGCTTTATTATCTATTGCAATTTCTTTTAGATATTGAATATTCAGAAATTTAAAAATGGTGGAAAAGTATAAAAAAATATCTTTTTGCAGATACATTCATGTATAAGCTGCTTCATAATAACAGCAATTTATGTTATTAATATTAAGTTAGAATATTATATTAGTTATTAATATTAGTTATGTTATTAATATTTTGAGAAAATCACAGTTATTTAAAAAAATCTAGACACACTACTATAAATATGTATTCTTAGGTTAAAGTAAGAAGTAAAGAATTATACATACATAGATGTAAAGAATTGCACATACATATAAGTAATGAATTATACATACATAGAACATAGAAAGTTTAACTAATATTGCACAAAACAAGCATACATTACATTTTTTTATTATATCTTGCTACATAAACACAAATGTTGATAGACAGATGAGTGAAAAATAACATATAAACTTTTAGCTCTTTCCCTTTTTTAATATCACTATAAACCTAAAAGCATTGATATAAATATGACTATCCTATAGAAGGATTTCAAAACTGCTGGTATTAAAACTAGAAAGAAGTTATAAGTTTCCTCTCCTCATTTCGGAATTTTGCAGGAGAGAAAATGAGACCATTACTAATAGCTTCAAGCATTATGCTTAAAATTGCTCCAAGAGTTTTTCCATGCAAAATTTTCCTAAGCATTTGCTGCTAAAAGATTGTTTACATAAAATTATTAAAGAAGTGCTTGAATTATTTTTCACTCATCTGTATGTATACAGTGATAATTCTCTGTAAAAATATTGAGGAAATCAAGAAAAAGTATTGTTCTAGACAGTTAAGGAACAAGCACTTGTCCAACGTTTTTGCACAGATTATATGTAATACACATGAGCATAACAAATATGTCATTGTGTTTTATAACAACTTAAATACTTATTATTCAAATTACTTAAGAACTGGAAAGTAAATATTTTGGTCAGAATTTCACCAAGCTGTTATGCATACAAACAATGCATAAAAAAGATGCAAGCAGTTTTTAATAACAAAACTAGTCAATCAGTTGATAATTGAAATCAGTCAGTTAATAATAGCTAAGCATTTCGAATTCTTTTAAAGCTTTACTTCAAATATTTTTGTTTCATGCTTTGTCATCACACATCTAAAGTTATAACCTGTCAAAACAAACTTCTGTAAATTTGGTCCATCGAGAAAAGAACTTAGTTCTCATTTTAGTCCCTTTCAGAACTATGGGGTGTTATTTTTAAGTACAATACTTGTTTTTGCAGGATGAAGTTTGTAATCATACGAAGTTCATGACATCGTTTGTACTTTAAAAATTGTGACTTAGAGAAAAATACCATAAAAAGAGGAGGAAGATTAAAAAAAGAAAGGTGGATGAGGATTACAGAAAAACCTAATAATAATATTCCTAGAGATTTTGATTTAGGCAAACCTTGGGTATATTAGTCAGCAAGAGGAGGCGACACCAGTTAACAAAAGCTGCTTAAGTCAAGAGCCATGGCATCGCTCAAAGGGCTAAAAGAAGTCATCTATCAAGGACTTAGTCTCAAATTAAAAATTTGACATATTACTACTTTTTAGTTATAACGTTTCACTTATTTAAGTTTTTTAATATCAATATTTGAATTTTGTATAATTTTGCAGTGGATATTGTAATACAATGCTATTATTGTTTTAATGGTAGATTTTGATTTGTATTCATTCAATATATCTTGAGCAATAAAATTTCTTGTATGTATAACAAGGAAAAATATCTCACTTGAGAATATTCCTTGCAGAGTTTTGATATTACCAGCATTGACTGTAATGTACAACAAAATATTATTTTTAAGCATACTATAGGGCAATCCATATTAATTCTGAATCTAAATATTCACCGGTGTGTGACTCAGGGGAGAAGATAAAAGTCATGAATCAAAAGTAGGAAGAGTGATAATGGCACGTCACTTTGATACGGTTTTCACTGTTCACAATTGTAGTGTTGCTACAACACTCCTTCCTTTTCACGAGTATCAGTTAGCCTATTTCTGCCCAAACTGCCTGACTGTTAGAGATAGCCTCTCTGTGAATAAAATAAGCAAGTCTGCCAATTTTTGGGTAAGGAGAGGGAACCTGAGAAGAGAGGGCTAAGACCTGGAGAGAGCTGTGTTGAATCTGATTAGAAAAAGAAGATGTTTTGATATAAATTCTGAAGCAAAGTATACATCAACCCTGAAACTATTGCTGCAACAGGACAGAAAAATTTATATATAGATCCAAATAATAACCTAAAAACTTAAAAAGGTTTCTCAGTTCCTTAAGATTTCAAGCCAAGTCAAGCACACATGCAAGATAAGTGACTTTAAATTCAATCGACTCTAGAAGTGCAATTCTTTTTCTTTAAGTGTTCACTCTAAATCTGTTTGTCACATGTTGATTTAGTTTTGTGTAATTTGTTATTACCTTATTTTATTATGCTACATGGTCAAATTTATTTTAATGAGTAAATCTTGATAATTAAGTTAATCACCATTAAAATTGCTTCAGTAATTTTTTACCCTTGTGATCATTATTTCTACACATATATTTTTATCTCACTTTATTTGTACTCGTTGGTGATGATTTGGGATACGCCATAGTTGTTAAATGCATTAGTACTAAATTTGTAAATTATCCCACTATACTTTACCCAAAAATTGGCAGACTTGAACTGCTTATTTTATTCACAGAGAGGCTATCTCAAACAGTCAGACAGTTTGGGCAGAAATAGGCTGACTGATACTCATAAAAAGGAAAGAGTTGTAGCAACACTACACAATTTTTTGATGGAATTACAGATCTTAGTTTTTTTTCTGATAATTTCAAGCATAGAATTATGCAATGTTTCATGAGATGAATGAATCAGAGAGTTTTTAACAAGAATATAAGACTGTCATCTGCCTTTTTTTTTTGTACTCACAAAGGAATATCTTTATAATCGCTAAAGTTACGATTTTGAAAGTGATATTTCTTGATTACCAGGAAAAGTGATGACATTGTTTGAAAAAAAGTTTACGCATATGAAGTCATTGTTAATCACTTCCTGATCCTGACAATGTTAAATTTTAGGTAGTGTAAAGCAAACAGTTGCTTTGTTTGAGGACAGCAAAATGATTTTGCAACAAATTTTTTTTTTTTTAAAATTCCAGTAGAATTCATATATGCAAATTTCATTTGCATAGATAGCAAATTACAACATGGTGCAATCATACACGATGTTTAATCACTTTCATAAAGAAAAAAAAAAACAATAGTCAAAAGGGCATTACAAAGATATATTAGATAAATATTAAGTTTTTATTGACTGGCGTTAGAAATAAAAAGTAAGTACTAACTTAACTCTATTTTACATCCATGCTGTTTTATGTGTGTGGGATAGAAATTAAAATAGTTATTAAAGCAGAAAATATGAAAATGTTTAATAAAAGTCTCATATTTAAAGTTTGTGAAAGCTCATAAAATTTTTACAGATTGCAATGCAAAATCGATGTTATCTTTCCCTTTACATGAGTTTTATTGTATAATTTAATAAAAATGAATGCACATACTATCAAATCAATAAGAATCCATATTTGTCTAGTTCTGGAGCACAGTCTGCAATCAGTGTCATTTGTAGATACCTGTTTGAAGTTGTTTTTAAATCTGTATTGCTATTTTTTTTAAATCTACTATATGATTTGGATACTATATGATAGTGAGTTCATAACGAGGAACTCACTGCAATGGGGCTTCAAGTACTCAGAACAATACTGACAAAGGCAGCAGGTCAAATATATAAATACACAAGTAGTGAATTGGTGAGGATAAATGAACTGGTGAACAAAGTCAAATCATTATGTAATAAAATGAAAAACCTATTAATTTAAAAATTTCATAAAGGCTAGTAGTAGCTAAAGGCTCTTAGTAGTTTTTGAAAATAGATATAAGGCTCAATAAAAAAACTGTCTGTTTCAAATAAATAATTCTTAAAAATTTCAGAAACACTTTTAATGTTACAAGTTCAATGCCAAATAAAGGTATCTAAACTATGTTCAAGTTTATAAGCAAGTATTCAGATAAACAAAATAAAAAAAATGACAAAAAGTGAAGCAATTTAAAAAATAATTTCTGTCAGATCAACAAATGCAAAAAACTATTTTTTGGCCTGCCATATAAAGTATGTTTTTGAGCATAAAATAAATTTATTCAAGCTCTTAATCAAAATATTATTCACAATATAATGACAGTTACATTTAAACAAGAAAGACAAATTAATTTTTTAAATACTGTAAGTATGGCAGGAATAATGGATGGCACTTCAATTCACTCGCTGAAGGTCTAAGATCAGGATCATATGATAAAAGTCTCCTAATAATCTCACACTGAAATATAAAAAGAGAAATCAATAAAAATATTTGGACAGTGCACAAAATAAGAAAAGTTACACATTTAATAACTTTCATACAAATTCATAGCGAAATCCAGACGTGCCAACCTGGGAAAATGAAAGAAGAGGAGGCTTTCGAAAGGAAGAGAGAAATGATCATGCAACAGTAAAACATGCAAAATAAGACACAAAAGTTTATTAAAAAAAGACTTGTCAATAAGTCTTAAAGGAGACTTTATTTAGTACATAAAGAATAATTAAAGTAATTGTACATATTGTTAAAATTATATATCAAAATTAAACAGCTGTCAATATTAATATCTATAATACTGAATAGCAACAACAGTAAGTTAATTTATTTAGCTAATTCATAAATCGATTCAAGCTAGTGATCTTTTATTTAAAAATAAATAAATGGGCTGAACTATCTGTTATTTTTAAAATATATAATAAATAAAAGTTTAGGTAACAAAATCAGTACCTTTCTTTAAATAAAAAATTAGAAATTTCATTTTTAATAAAAAATATTTCAGATTGATGATCAAAATTTTAAAGAAATTAAAATGTGCAGAAGGCACAATTCAATTCTTGTACATACGAAAAACGTCATACGAAAGACATACGAAAAACGTCATAACTCAGGCCACGCCCTGCTCTGACACATTGAGACTGAAAGTGTTGAAAACTGCATTCAGTGTTAAAATAAGTGAAAAAACCAGAGATTTTCGAAAAAAAACAACGGAGGAGAAAAAAACTTGTGAAAAACCAGTCTCCGATCAAAAGCCGGAGGGTTGGCACATCTGGAAATCGAATTTAAACTACTTAATTAGAGCAGCAATTAGATATTTCCCTAGATGTCATGTCCATAATGACTAAAATAAAAATTTAAATTGTAAGATATAAAAACTCTAATATAGCGTTTAACAATGTAATTTGAAATAACAAAATCTAAATTTTGAATAAAACCAACTAAATTATTCCTGAGAAATAAAAATTACATTCCTGTCAACCTCAGCGATTCATGAAAGTCAAAAACGCTTGTGAGCACAGATAATAAAAATAATAATACAGATTAAAATTCTATCCACGGGCCGGATAAAACCTACCAGCGGGCCATAGTTTGCCCATTCCTGTTCTAGAGCATCGAGAAATAAACTTATGTGCAAACTAATTTCGAATTTTTTTTTTTATGCCATCAAAATTTGGGCTCTATTGATGACACATTTGCAGAGTATCAAATTTGGTATTAATTATGGTAAATAGCAATCATATTTTGAATTTTAAAACCTACCCAAAATAAAATCGTGTCTATATTTCTGGTAGTTTGTAATAGAAGAATGTAGACAGGTCAATCCAACACATAATATTGATACCAGCAAAAGTATGCACAGAATAAAAGTAATCTACAATGCACTCAGGTGTAAGACAATTGTGTCAGTATGGATGGAATGTGTTTAAAAAAAGTTGAAATATTTAACGCAAATACTTCAAATAAGATACTAATTTTATAAAACTTTTACTGGATTTGTAAGCTAAATTACAAATTTTGAAAAAATATATATCTTTAATTATTTAACATAGTGTTATTTATTGGTTGTTTTGAAATTATCTGGTGCTGATGTTTTTTGTTTTGTTTTTGTAGGGCAAGGATTTACCTCTTTAGGATACTTTTGGATGAACTGGGGATCAAACATATGTCTTCTGGCACTTGCAAATTTCTAGAAGAAATATTTTGTGTTAAAATAAAAATATATGATCAAGACAAAGCAAAATAATATTTTATGTTTAGCAACAAATACAATTTTGATAGTTAATTAGTTAAATTAAAAGAAGCTAATGTTTTTTGAAATGGAAATCAAAATAAAAGTTGTGTTTGTAGCACATATAACAATCTTTTTAAAGCTATCAATGGAATTCACAGTGGTTAAACCTATGTTTCTTAAAGTATGATTCAAAATATTGCTCAAGGATCTTAATATTTATCTAGAATTATAATTGAATTTAACAGGTAAAATTACAAATTATTGTAAAATGACATTTATAATAAATTAGTGCTAACTCCTAGACAACTATTAGCAGCTCGGCAATGTAAATTTCAGTTTAAAAAGATCAAATAAAACTCTTTTACATTCTTAAGTATTGTGTCATGATTTATTTAAAACTTGTACTACTTTGTGCAGTCTATTGAAGATATATCATCAATTACCAGAATTATGATCAATAAAAAAGATGTAATTCTAAAGAATATGGATGAGTTTAATATTCACCTCTGAAAACATAATTGGAAATATTAAAATGATTTAAAAATATTTTGAAATTGAGGTGCATAGTAGTAGAATATAAACTTTTACCTCAAGTATTGAAATTAAATATGAAGAAAGTAAATATAGGTTTGATGAGAAAAACTGTTGTGAAAAATACCCATCATAGACCTAAATATGTAGAAAACTACATTTACTTCAGTGGTACAATTCTTACATCATATCTTGAGGAGTTAAGCTTTAGAGTTGTTAATCATATTATTAGGGAAAGAAAAAGACAGAGCCTTTCGTCCCCCCTTTTTTTTCACAAAATTTTTTCAGGTTTTCATAATTTAAATTTGCAAACCTTGTGGATATTATTAAACATTGTTTCTATGAATGCAAATATAAATAAAACAATATCACAGTAAGTTTTTTTAATGACTTATTCTGCCAAACTCAGTAAAAATACATCGATAAGAGTTTGTTATACACACATGCTTTGAATAACTGTAACTCTTCTTTATAAATTTTACAAAGTATAGTTACCTCCCTAATTCATAAATTCCCAACCACTGTGGAACAGGCGCTTAATTAGAAAATTTTACTTCTTAAAGACACAGAAGTGGAAGAATAGGTATAAAGAAATTGGCTGACTTTGGAGTAAATTTATAGATAAAAAAAAAGGTAGAATGAAAATCTGGCATTAATTCCAAAAATCAGACACAAGAACATGTAATTAAAAAAAAATTCTTAATTAGATATTTATGATTTCTTATGTTACACATTCCTTTGAGAATCAACAATGCAGGAAACAATCAACAACACACTGTTTTGAAATAGGTGTGATAATTTTTTAACTTTGACTATAGAATTTTTGAAGTTACTGGTACATATTTTCTAATAGTTTTCAAAAATCTAAATGATTTAATAGAACTTTAGCATGCTGCGAATTTTAAATTACGCATTTGAATTGACCCACTTGATTAACGACGATTCTACAGTGAATCTGTTTGGTTTTATGTCAGTCGTCGTTTTGTCAGTTATTAATATGGATTTTAACACGGCGTTTAAAATAGCAATGTTTTAATATATATTTCATTTGGTAAACTTTGATTTGCACTTTTGACGAATTATTTTTTTGCACACTCGATTATTGATGATTCACCCACAAACTCATCAATGACATTTTCGTCGGTTATTGCTTAAGATTTTTATGGCTTTTAAAATCTTAATTTTCTATAAGGCTACATTCTTTTGTATGGTAAATTTCTAATCTGGCATTTGAAGAATTGCCTCTTTTATGCACTCTCTTATCAATGATTCACCTGAAAACCTGTGTGGCATTATTGATCACATTTTTGTAGTTATTAGCGACACGAATTTTCCCATGTTTTTTAAAACCTTGACATTTTAATGTTACAATGTTTTGTTCGAGAAATTTCCAATCACGAATTTGAAGAAGCACACACTTGATGCATTAGATTTGTGATTGCAATTTTACCGACAAGAGAATGATGGATAAAGATATCACATGAATTTTTTTCTCATTGTGCACTTTTTTTAAGCACTGAATTTTTTCTCTCTTTTTACATAGAAGATAAATAAAAGACTCATTTTTATGCATAACAGTAACATTTATAAAATTGAAGAGAAAGAATTTTTTATTTAATAATTTTTTTCCTCATGAACACATAAAAGAATATACACATTGAAAAAAATTACATATTTCTCTTTTTTTTCTCACTTTGCGAATCTTCATCACATTAAAAAAATTTAAAATCCTTGAAATTCACAGCATTAACAAAAAAAAAAAAAAAAAAAGATTGTCGATAAGACCACATGCATTTATGATGAAATCACACAAATTGGATTTGTAAAAAAGTTCATTAAATATTTTGAGATTCACGTGTTGTAATAAATGTCTTAAAATTGAGATTTTTAAAAAAATATGTGAAAATCAGTAATGGCAACTGCCCAAAAATTGACTGAAAAAAAAAAGGATAGAATTATCGTGTCAAATAGTGTATACTCAGGTGAGCAAACTTCGATTCAGTGATATCTTAATTGTTTGATAATATAATAGCAGAAATCAGAAAAAAATCACAGAAAAACTCGAAGAATAAATACTTGAACAGTTTCAGTTTTAATTTGATATCTGATTTTACCCTAAGTTGCATGTAATTCAGAAGAAACTAAAAGGCTTTATCACTTTAAGAGCATTTACAACTAATGATAAAATAGAATTATAGTTTTTCACAACTGAAGCTTACCTCACGTTTTTCAAAACCAGTTTTCATTGGCAGCAAAAGTTCAAAAAAAATTAGTCCTAACGAATACATATCCGTCTTGGCGTCGTAAATTTTCTTTGAGCACTTGAAAAAAATATATATATTAGAAGAGCAAACAGTTTGGCACAAATCAGAAAAATAGTTATAGAACATTTTTTGTCAGAAAACATTTAAAAAAATATAGATATAAGGATAGTCTATTTTAAAGAAAAAAAAAAGTTTCAATAATTATGGATATATTATCCCACACCCACAATAAACTTTAAGATATTCAACATAATAATATATAAAATAATTTATCTAACTCAGCATTTAAAAATTCAATAAATTATTAAAGCTTTACAATATTTAATTTTACAAGTACACTCAATGTTAGGCAAGAATATTTTACTAATTTTTTAACATTATCGCTTGTTTTTCTGACCTTAATAAGTAGATTCCACAACAGAAATTTATAATAAATTTTCTTAGTGATGTTTAATCACCATTAGAAATTCTTTTCCTTTCCCCAAATTTCTACATTGATATTACAGTGCCTAACACTTAAGAAAATCATATTTGTTCTGAGGATGTGTGATGTTATAAAGATGATTTTATAAACTGGCATAACTTTAAAAAAGAGGTTTCATATGTAAGCTTTACAAGTATATTTGAAGCTAAATTAAGATATTTATATTTTATTTTAACTGTAATATATTATAATTTATTACAAAATATGAATAAATTTTTGTAAAATCGAAATAAAACACAAAAAATCATAACTACTTGAAATTCAAAATTCGATTAAACACAGCTACAATCTTCAACTTAAAGAAGGGTTTTAAAATATTGAAGGATCCTTGTTTGATTAGCAGAATTTTAAACTAAGGATTAAACATTGTTTGAAAGTTTCTAAATGCTCTTGTAACTTTCATTGTTCAATTCATAAATATACTTTAAGTTTAACAGTGGTATTTAAATCTTGTCATTTGAGCATGTTGCTACTTAATAAATTTAATTAAACATGCATTCTCATTCTTCATTCATAGCTGAATAATAAAAGAACATGAACACAAAGTGGTTTAAAATTATATTCTAATAGTCTGCAAAACAGTCTTTAAAATGTGGATCATACATATATGTTAATAAAATCTTTCTGGAATTTGATTAAAGTCAATAAAGCTTAGAAGAAAATAATCAGAAATTTTTGGGTTAAGGGATATATTATTTTTTTAAATGATAAGCAGTTAAAGATGCATGCATAAGTTATTAATGCCTGATTAATTGAATTATTGTTACAAATAATTCACTAAATATTTTTTTACACAAGTTTCCATACATTTTATCATGAAGATTAAGGAAGTATATTACACCTGTTCAGGACTCAAATATGTTGGCGTGCCAATACCGTGTGTATGAGAAAGTGTAACATCCATAGATGATAATTCAAATCCTTCATGTTGAGCTTCAGTTTGCGTAGCTAATCCAAAATCTCCGATTTTAATTAATCCCTCTTTGGAAAAGTATATATTTGATGGCTAAAAATATGTTATTTAGTTTTTAATTGAGGATAACAAGATATTCAATAGCAAATAAATATTTATTAAACTATATTCCAGCAGAGTCTTGAAAATAGTTAAACATTCATAATTACGTATCAAAATTAAATCAGATATTTATTGTTCATGCAACATCACATGCAGATGCTGCTGCATGAACAATTGTTCTGAATAAAATAGAATCAATAACAATCTGGCTAGACACATACATTGTTGTTAGACAAACATCAATCGATTGTTAAAAGGATTTTAATTGCAGCTATAGCATAAAGGTATTAATTGTAAAACTTTTTTCAGACTTATAAATTGAAAATTTATTATGAAATATTAATAAACCAGATTGTTCTGCTTAGATTGGATACTTGTATAATATCAATAATGAATCAAACTGCACTTTAAAAGATATTTAAAGGCGACTTTTTTATAGGTTAATTTTATTAATATATTTTGATTATGACAATTGAAGAAAAACCAAAAATATAAGCTATAAAATCATATATGCATATATATGTTGTAGGTAAATTAGAAAATCCAGCTCTTTGCAAACAATTGCCATTATATTGCAGTGCACAAGAATAATTGAGAACACATCTGATATTTTCATATCAGCAAAATACTTTGTAGTGTTATGCTGATAGAAAATACATAATTACAATGAGCTGAAATAGTTTAAACCTAATCAGAAAAGTATCATTAATAGCTCAATTAGCATTTAGATTTATAGCAAATGGCCCAATTTATTTCAAGCCATTTGCATGAGTCTAAATACTGATTAGAAAATAATATATTATAAGATGATGCAAAGAAATTGAGCCATTTTTTCAACCCATTTAAAATATGTGTAGATCAAAATTAGGGGCAGAAACTGAAAGCCACAATGAGTCCTTTAATAATATTAACTTAATAATAAATTAATTATGAAGAAAACACAAAAACTTAAGAGCTTGTTACATTAATAAAATAATTACTTTTAGAATTGTACTGTTCTCGAAAAGGAAGAGTTTTTAACTTGCTTTATTCACTTTTTAATTTGATTATTATTTGACTTTTGCAACAGATTTTAAGTAAATAAACTAAATAGCTCAGTCTACAGAAGTGCCTTTAGACACTTGTTATATCTGGATAACTTTGTTTAACCTTTCAACTGCTGAGCTCATGGGTAAAAATGTACTGGGATTTCCTTGCTACTGACTTCACCATTGAATAACATGAGGAAAACTAGTTTCATCAGGTAGGAAAGTCTATAGATGAAAGTTCGGAAAATAGTCGGAACTAATATTCACGGGGTAAAAATACTCAAAATTTTATTTCAAAAAATATAGATTTCGAAAATAATTTAACAGGTGCTTAACATTTGCAAACAAGCTTTTTAAAATTCAAAGAATGAAGATCAAATAGTTATATTTTTTAAATAATTTCCATTGATATTGATATTTAAATAAAAAGTTAACTTAACATTATTCATATGGTTAATTGGCTAACATAAAGAAGTAACAAATTTATAATAACTGTTTTTACAGTTTCATAAATGTACATAAATGACTATCTCATCATTATAATATATTTTTCTAAAGCATGACATATTTTTATTTCTGTAAGGTAGATGGAAAATTATATACACGACATTTAAAAATGTTCAAATTATGATGCATTAACTTTTGAGCATAAATGAATGAATGGATGGATGAGTGCCTGGAAAAGAAGCTAATGATAAAAAATGAAATTTTTGAAAGAACAGGAATAAATTTAGAACATTAAAAAAAATTATGTTTTTATTTGAGCAATTAGAGATACATAAATCCCTCATTCCTCTTTATAACTTAAGTGACAAAAAAGTTATAGAATGCTGCTAGGTAACCAACCTTACATTAAAAAATTCACGCTTTTTACAAGTCAGTGACATTTAAAAATGTTTAAAAACACTTTTGGAACACATGCCTTTTTCTGTTGAAATATAGGGGGGAAAAGGCATATTTTACAAAATTTAAGAATGTGAGAAAATCTATGTAAATCAAATTTAAGATGAAATAATAAATAGTTACTTTTAAATCCCGATGCATAAGACCACAAGAATGCACATAATCCATTGCATCAATAATTTGAGCAAATATTTTCATTATTTCATCATAATCTCTTGAATTTGAGTGTGAATGAAGCCAACTTTCAAAGCTCTCTCTTTGGCATAGTTGCATCTATGATAAGAAATATATATAGCATTAGTATCAAATTTTAAGTTCATTCAAAATTTTATTTTCCATATTAGTTATACTTTAATGCCTATTTTGCTCAACAATCCAATTAAAACCTTAAAAACATACAAATTGAACTCAAATAAGATAGATGTCTGTTATTTAATGGGCATTATAAGAGTTGTAATTATAATTACATCACAAGAAAACAGGACGATTGTTCAGACATCTACTTTTTAAATTTGTTAAAGCAAAAATAAAAAGGCTAACAAGATGTTGGCTTAATGTCAGTATTCAAATGAATAGAAATAGGTGGTGTGGCTAGCAGAATATCTAGCCTTAAAACTTTGATTTTGTTTTAAAGAGTCTTGTGGTTAGAACCAAGCTTGGCTTAAAAATTATTTTCTTGAGGAGACAGGTTAAAATACAATTCTTTGGACCAAAGTCAAAGTCCTAGTCAAAGAATAGGTTTAAACATGCAACATCCTGGTAAATTCCTCCATCAATTTATGACTGATAAATAAAGTTTTTCAATCTATGACAAAATAAAAAAAAATGGTATTAAAATATCTCCGATTACAGTTCCGAAAAAAAAAACAAAAAAACAAAGACACCATCCAAAGCTATCCTAACATATGATTAAAATCTTACAATATGGGTATAAGATTTACCTGAGATGGCTTTTGAAAGTGATTATTAAAACATGAAAAAATCTACATCACTTAGAGATAAATGTGTCATTATTTTTCCATCTTTTTCTCAAAGATTGAACACACTCTCCAGTCAATATATATGTCAGAAGCAATCAAAATAAAACTAAAGTTTTTTCTTTTCGTCATTAGGTCCTACAAATACTGTTCATAGGATTCTATGAGGCTACACTCTTGTGTTGTTTTTCTACTTTACAGAGACAATTTTTTTTTTTTTTTTAAGATTATATGATAGGTAGTATCTTATTGCGTAAATATAAAGACATAGCAAAATATTTCTAAAATACAGTTGGTAATGTAAACTAACAGGTTCAAAATTAAAAAAAAAAAAAAAAAAATACTTATTTTAAAGAAAAGTATAAAAGCTAATTAAAATGTTTAATAATGAAAAGATACAATCTCATCATTAGTTCACATGATCAGATTCCCAAAAATAGTGCTTTCTAATATTGAACTAATAAAGCCAAAGCAAAATATAACAATACAATAATATTGATTATATACTATTGTATATACAAAATAAAGTATTGTATTGATATATTTTGCTTTGGCTACATTAAAACAATATTAGAAAGCACTATTTTTTATAGATATAATAGTGTGAGCTGATTACAAGATTCTATCTTTTTGTCATTAAATTTTCTAATTTTGAAATCTTTAATATCTTTTCTACTACTTTTAAAATTCCTTTTTACTTTCCTTGCGTATTTATCTTAATTATGGGTTCTATGCACATTTAATAAAATTAATAAATCTTAAATTCTTAATTTTTCCATTAAATTTTTTTTGTACTTTATTGTCTCTTTTATACATACATATAAATAGTGCTGCTTTTTTTTTTTTTTTTGCTCATAAAACACAAACCTTGCTTCTGAAACATGTGCAAGCAATTAAACTGGCCTATCTAACTCATATTAGGTGTTTTATCAAAACTGATAAGAAAATTTTGAGTCATAAAAATAATTGTCATATATACTTGAAGTTTTATACTATCAAGTATATCTTCCTGCTTCAACTTGGAATTTTTTATTTAAAGTTATAGGATGTTGCTTTACCAACTGTGCACAAACTAGTATTAATGGACAATTTTGAAGCTTACATAAAATTAAGATTATTGCAATAAAAAGATATTAAAATATTACCTGAATGTATAAATATCCTGGTTTATTAATCTTTTCGAGCATTGAAGGCTTGATAGTACTTTTAAGTGGTTTCGGGTAAAACATAAATTCTTTTTGAGAGCAATCAAGTGACAAAATTCTGTCAGCATTAGAAGGATAACCACCACTTGTCATTGGTTTTAATAATTCATTATCCAAAACGATGTCTAACTGATGCAAAATATTACACAAATTCCTAATAACAACATCGAAATGACTTTCACTATGCAGTTCCAACCATGCAAAAACTGAAAGAATCCAGATTTGAAACAGTTGAAGATTTTTAACATATATATCACAGTCATTTTGCAGGAAAACAAATTTCCACTTAGGTATATGCATTGTCTGATCTTCACAAAATATAAAAGTACTTAATTGAAGAAGACATTTCTTTTTCATTGGCCAACACAAAGTCATATTTAAATCTTTAATCTGAGAAAAAACAGCAGTTTGCACAATTGAGCTATAAGGTCTCATTCCAGAAAAACGAGTTTGATCAGAACTGATTGAATAAGGGCTATTATCAAGGAATAAATTTACATCCCACAAAATGTTACACAAGTTGTTCTTCAGCAAATTGTGATAATACGTATTAAAAGGTCTAAGTATACAGAGAAGAGATATAACCCAACAACGGAATTTTAAGAGTGTGTCTAATATTAACTCTTTACCCTCATAATTAAATATTTCAGTATAACTCAACCAACTCAGGTTCTCACTTTCAGCTCTTGAGATATCAGAAAACAAACATTTTCGTAGCTGTGCCAAATCATCTTCACTTAGTTTATAAAATAAACAATTATTTACTAGCTGAACAAAGAAAAACACATTATTTTCATTATATAATTGCATAGAGCAAGGAACTAAGACTGGTTCAACAGAGTTCTTTTCCAGATCTTCATAGTTTTCAGATAAATTAATTTTGGAGATTTGTAGGTGTTCTTGTAATGCATACAAAGATTTAATTTTAGAGTTTTCTATGCTTGATTCATCTGATTTTTCAATAGTATCATTAGTGAATGTTATATCAAGAGAACTTGTGGTGCTTTCTTCATGTAATGATTCAACATTACTTGATGAAGACTGAGAACTTTCAACATTACTCAATTCACTATTAAAAAATGAATCTGAAGATCCAGTAGAGAAAGGTTTCCTATCTGGCTCTTCATCCCAATCGAAAAAATCATTTCCCAATGGATTGAATTGAAGTTTGTGAGCAATTTTGACATTGCGGTCTACACTTTCCTCTGACATATATTCCTCAAATTTCTTGGGTGAAGTGATTTTAACTTTCTTTTTTCTTGATTTTAACGAAATATGCGATTGTTCAACTGATGAACGCTGAACAGACTGGGTAACATCACTAAAAAATATAAAAAAATATCCAAACATTAAAAATAGAAAAAAAAAAGTTAATGGTCTAAAACTTTTCAAGAAGTATAATTTAAGTTATATCTAACTAAACTAAAAGAATTTCAGACATGCTGAAAACCGGTATCCAGCATTTTATCCAGCTTTATATCCAGAATTTTTTTAAAAATGGTATTATCTTAAATGTCACATCTCCAGTTCAGTTAATTTTTGTGGATTCTGTGAAAAGGGCGAGACTTCATATATTAAAAGTTTAAATTAATTTAAATTGTTCACCATTTATATACAAATGATTTCTTTGCTTTAATATGAATTTTTAAAAATTTACACTGTGCACTAACTTTATTGTAAGATGTTTGAATTTTGAGGAAAAAAAAACAATAGGCCATTATTTTTATTCAATTATGCTTTTATTAGATTTTATTTTCAAATATTTTGCTCTCTGGCACTTTTGAAAATGAGTATTTCCTTATACAGTTTTATCTAATACGATTAAGAAACTGGTTCATTAAAGACGAAAAAATGCATTTCAAAGTTAAAATTCTGTATGTAATGCCCCCAAAGGTGTAATGTTATTATGATATAAAAAAGATTAGAAAGTGAAAATTGCAATTACACTTTAGGATTATTTTATAGCACCCTTGTTATTAAGTTTGATTTTTTTTTCACTAATTAAGATGCTTATGTATTATTCACAGTAATTTTGTTCTCTAAATGTGCAAGAGTTAACAATCTTTCATTTCGTGTACTGTCGTTAATGATTTCATTTACACTTACATATTCTTTGCGTGCTCTAGAGCACTTAAAAGTTAAATAAATTGATCAGTATGAATTAATGATTTGGCCACATAACATATCAATTTAAATAACCAGAATTAAATGCAGTTCATATCTTGAATTAAAATCAGCCCACATTGAGATTGGATTGTTTTACTTTTTTGAGCATAAGAAATAATTACAATTTATAATTATAAATTAAAAGTTTTTTTTCTATCAAAGATCATTAATAAAGTGATAGTAAAAATCTTTCGTCCATTTGAGAGCAATTTAAAAAAAGAATCTGAAAATCAAGAGGTCAGAATAGTTCATGAGATTTAAAAATTTTATACTAAAGTAGTGAAAACTTTAAGTAACATCAATAAATATTTCATGCAAGATTATTTCAGTATTAATCCTTATTCATTTTGATATTATTACATAATATCTGGGGCTAATCCAGGATTTTTACTTTAATATTTACTTTTGTGAAAAATTTCAGCATTTGATTTTTGTAAAAAAGTTTAGCTTATCATAATTTTCTATGAGAAAATATGTTCAAAAGTAAAAACATTAACTTTGAAAGGATTATATTCCTTAATAATAAAAAAAAGCATTAAGATATTTACTGTTTACAATTAATACCAATACATAAGGTTTAGACAAAATAATAGAAACACTTCAATATAAACATATTTTTTGCTATTTCTCAAAAAATACTTAAAGAATTAGTTCATAAATTTAGAAGTGTTGAGATTGTGTGATTTCTCATACATATCAATAAACTTTTGCCCGAGGGACCGACAATAAATTATAATTGGAAAAGTGTTTTTGAACACCAAGTGTTTCGTGTACTTATGAAAAGAATTTAGTAATAAATTTGTAACTTATAACTATTATTTTAGTTATTATATGCAATAATTGCACAAACATCCATAAACCTAGCTTAAATATTTATGGAGATACATGGACATTAAAAAACAAACAAAAAAACGAATATTTTTGTCTCACATTTTTTGCTATAACTTTGAAAGTATTCAATAAAATTAAACAAAACTTTTGGAATAATTTAAAATTAATTACAAAGTTATTGCTTTAAAAGTTGAGAAACATTCGTTAAAATCTGTGCAAGTTATGAGTAATTGAAGTAGTTCTCTCATACTGCACATGTGCAGAAAAAATTACTAATTTTTTTTCTTAATTTTGTAGTGAATCTAATTCGGCAACTTAATCCATGGAGCCCAAACAAGTCTGATTCAAATATCTTAAAAAGTTTCAAGCAATTTTTTAAGTAGTTTTGTAACAATTTTAAAGAAAACTCAAAATGTAAGGGTTTTCTACAAATTTAATTTTTTACTATTAAACAAGATTTATTAACAAATGATACCCTTCTAATGATGATCCAGACAACAAAGTGTGATGGTATTAGGAAGTAAAGAGGAAGAGAAGGAAGGAAGAAAAGATACTTTTATAGGGCTGATCCCCAACAATGCAGGCGTCATTTTTAATAAATCCACAAAATGAAATTTGAGGACAACCTCTTATAATTTTGAGCTTTCTTTTGAAAAGTGAAAAAAATATTTAGAAAATGACTAGAAACTTTTTAAAATTCGAAGATATCCAAATCGGACATTTTTCATTATTTGGCAAGTACAACAAATTTAAGAAAAAAATTGTTTAAATTTTTTCTGTGCATGCACAGTAAAAAAGAACTATTTTTATTACTCATATCTTGTGTAGTTTTAATGAATTTTTCTTACATTTTAAAGCAATAATTTTGTAAGCAATTCTAAATGGATCCTAAAGTTTCGTTTGATTTTATTGAATATTTTCATAGTTATAGCAACATAAGACAAAAAAAATATTGAAATAAAAATGTCCATAAATATTTAAGCTAGGTTTATGAAATTTAGTATATAGTAACCAAAATATTAGCTAAAAGTTACAAATTTATTACTCAGGGTTCATACAGAGATCAGAAGGAATCCAAGGAGTATCCATGGAGCCCAAAATTTAAAAACTTTGCATAAAAGATAGCTAGACATTTAAAAAAAAAAAAAAATCAGAAAGCAGTTACTATAAAGAACTTGCAAAAATGTATATTTTGCATAAGATATTTTTTTCTAGCCCTTTTGAAATAAATTTTGACTTTGTCAAACTTCATCAAGAAAAATAAATAAAGTGCCAAACTACTGCGGGAATTTTTGAGAAGGTACTGTCTTTGTTAGGTAAATTTTTGTGAAAGCACTAATAAATAGTGGAAAAACTGACCTGTATTAAGCCCCGAATATAGTCAAAACTATGATTGAAGTATATTTGCCATTCAAACATTTTATCAACAAAAAAAAAAATAATATATTAATGAAAATATTTTTTAAGATAAAAGTTGTTGGTAATGAATTTTTCTATAAAAAAGAAAATTCATTTTAGCAGGTTTAATGTTAATGTGCTATTTACTTAAACAAAACATAAAAGTTAACTAAACTACGTACGCAATATTTAACACTTGATCTCTTTCATCTTGCCAGCCTTCTGGTGGATTCTCGACCCAAGAATTGAAATAACGAACTATATGGGGATGATCAAGTTTTGCTAAGGCTTTAACTTCTCGTAGCACTCCATCATAGCGTCGTCTAAAAATATAAAAGCAATAATGCATTTTTTGTCAAATTTTATAATAAATAAAAAAGGATATAAAAATATATGCAAAAAAGAAAAAAAAAAAGAAAAAAAAAAAGAAACAAAATTTTTGGTTTGAAAAGAAATTTTTGTTTTTGAATAAAATGTACACCCAGATCAATGAAATAAAAATTTTAAAATTTCTAGAACTGAACACTTCTTGTTAAAATTAATAACTGAACAGTAATTGATTAATTTCAAAGGAGTTACTATTCAGAAATATGAATATTGAAAGCTTTGTTGAAATCTTAAACCAATCCATGAAGTTCTCACCCCCAGCGTTTTGAATGAACCACACCAATTTCAACCACATCTTTACCAGAATAGATGGGTTTTGGAGAAAATGTCCAGATAAAGGTATTTAGCAATTCGTTACTGTTTTAGGGCTCGCCAGAACATATCTTTTCAGTAAATTGTCCTTTGACAGGTCTTTGAATACACCATCCAAAATAATGGAAAAGACACTTTCAATTTGTGACATTTCTTAAAATTTATCAAGAAATATTTAGAGAATTATTTTATAACTTAAGAATTGTTTAGGTCTTGAGGTTCCTTCATAGTTATCAATAAATCTAAAACTTCCAGAGGAACAGCAACAAATTGAAAACAAAAACATATTTTTTAACATCCAATGGCAGAAAATACAGAAAAAGCTTGTAATTTGTATCAATTACTTTGATTCTTATTTGCAAAAATTGTACAAAATTTCATAAACTTAGTTTCAGTACTTAAGGAGTATGGACATTTTTACAAAAAATTAATTTCTTTTGTCTCACGCTTTTTTTGCTATAACTTTAAACATATTCGATAAAATTAAACAAAATATTTGGAGAAATTTTGAATTATAAAAACTAATTTATTATTTTAAAATTTGAAAGAAATTCGTTAAAAATTACAACAGATACGAGTGTTTAAAGTAGTTCTTTTATATTGTGCATGTGCAGAAAAAATCATAACTTTGTAGTTAATCATATTTAAAAACTAATAAAAAAAAAGGCTGATTAGATTATCTTGAAAATATAAAAAATTTCTAGCAATTTTGAGTTTTTAGTAGTTTCTGTATATTTTAGAAGATAGCTCTGATTGATTAGGGATTTGTGCAGACATTATTTCGCACCATTATACAAGTTTTATTAAAAATGATCATCTATCATAAAAGTATGTTTTCTTTCTTTTTAACATCACATTTAGATTTAAGTGCACAAACGATTGTTATGAGGAGTTATCATTTGTTATTAAATTTTGTATTATAATACAAAATTAAATTTGTGGAAAACCCCTTATCATATAAAAAATAAGAAAACTACTGCTAGAAACTTTTTAAATTTTCAAGATTCTTTTTTTTTATTAGTTACCAAACATGATTCACAACATTATAAAAAAATATTTTAATTTTTTTTCTGAGCATGTGCAGTATGAAAGAAACTACTGCAAATACTCATATCTTAGGAAATTTTCTATACATTTCTTTTTTCAAATTTTAAAATAATTTTTTAATTAACAATTACTCCAAAAAAGCTACTTTTATTAACTATCTTAAAAAGTATAGTAAAAAAAAGACTAAAAGATTAGTTTTTCATAAAACTCTCCATAAATATTTAAACTAGGTATACAAAATCTTATGCAGTTATTGCAAATACCAACCAAAGTAATCAATACAAGTTATAAGCTTATTGCTATTGCATAGGGTGCTAAAAAAAATACTTATTTTCATTCATAATTTATTAACAATCAATCAAACCTCTGAAATCTTTTAAACGTTAATAATAAGTATGAGAAATTGTATAAAGGATACACCTCTAAAATTACAGAATAATCCTCTAAGTATTTCTTGAGAAATTTCCAAAAACTGATAGTGTCTTCTACATTCTTGTTGGGCAGCAAGTAGGCCTACTAACCTCTTGCACTGTTTGTGAGCCCTCAATGACTAGGATAATTGCATTTTCAAAACTAAATCAAATAGTTGTTATGCAAAATGATTTCGCCCTTATATACTCCATGGTATAAAGCATTGAAATATGCGATAGAAGAATAAATCAATTTTTTAAAAAAATTTCTAGACTAGCAAACCACCTTAAATAGAAAAAAACATAAAATCTACAGCTAAAGCCAAACATTTCAGCACTCATCTATCATTATAGACCTTGATTTCTAACAAAAAATTAAAAGGATCCAGATCGGCTAATTGTTTTTCTCCAATTCTAAAATTTGTCACTATTACAGCTTTCAGGGAAAAAAAACATTACCTTACAATTTATTAGTACTAAATAATAATAATAATAATAAAAAAAAGAAAAAAATGTGGATAATGCACAAATAAAAGTACAGAAATGGACATACTACAGTTTTAGTTCTATAAACAAAAACCTTCTTCAGTGTCTAAACACCAAATGATCTTGAAGAAGAAAAGAGAAATAAAAAACAGGAGTGAGGGGATGGGACTGATAAAATTAGAACTCCTGGGTACAACAGATTAAATTAGAATAAAAAAATTTCTCTATCTTCACAAGATGTTAAGACACTGAGGAAGGTTGGCGTTTAAAGAACCTTAACTATAGCATGCCCATTTCTATACTTTTATTTGTGCTTTAGTCTCCATAGCGCAAATTATATCCTATCCTTTTTGGATTTTGAATTTATTAGTAATTTAAAAAATGAAATATATTATACTTAATTTTAAGAGCATTAAAAAATGTACAAGTTTTCCTTGTTCTTCCCTTATCCATTGAAAACACTGTTTATGCATGTTTAAACTTTTTAGATGAACAATAGAAATTTAGATGAATACATTTTACACCTATAAGATCGTGACTTCTATATAAGATAAATATATTTTTACAGTTAAATAATACATCATATTTTCAAACCATAGAACTTACTCTTTTCTTCCATCTACAATAATACGAATTCTTTTTACAGCATAATCACAGTCATCAATTTTATTTTTTGCTTCCATAACAACTCCAAATCCGCCTTTTCCTAAGATTGTAATAAAATGAAATTCCTTCTGAAACCTAAAAGAAAATAATCTTATAACATAGTCACCCTGTTTTAAGAATTAACACTCACAGTTATATGTTAAAGTTAATACGCTTAATGCAACATTCCCTAATTTAGAATATTATTAATAGAAGTAAACTTATTAGTATTAAGATACTAAAACCTTGCTCAAATATATTAAGGTAAAATTCAGAAATAGTTGCATTGAAGGTAAGAACTTAAAAAGAATAATAATCTCTAGTTCAAAAATCATAAAAAATATATGTGCCAGGAATGCCTACTAATTGCAATGAGTCAAGAAGTTTTTATTCACAGCAATATTACTTTTTGTGGCAATATTGAAATTCAAAATAAAACATTCATTTGTTATTTTACAAGATACAAAATTTTTTCCAGTAGAACTGAAATCGAATACTAAGTATTTAAAAGATATTCTACAAATGACAGAATACTAAAAAAAAAGTTTCACATAAAAATTTTTAATAATTAATTCTAATTCACATAAGGTTCTAATAACACAAATTTTTTTTAAATGTTGAAAATAAAACCATCCTTATTGATAAAATTAGAATAAGGGGTTGTCTATAAATTGCATGAGATTCAGTAAAATGAAATGTCATTAAAAACGTTTTAAAGCTAACATAAAGAGCTATTCAAATATTTAAAAAAATTTTACAAACAGAATAAAAATCTGTAAAAATGATGGAAAATCTCTAATTGTTGGTATCCTTGCTGTTCTAATTGAGGCAAGACAGCAATCAGCAAAAAATTATTAAATTAACTTTAAGAACTGACACAGGTAAACATGCAAAATCTGATAATTAACTATACCATGGATGGCAAATATGTAGCATACGTGCCAGAGTGAAGTTGAAGTTTACACAATAGCACACAAGATAAACTGAAAAATTTAAAAAAAAAAAAAAAATGCCATCTTTAACAGGCCACTGCATAAGAAATCAGCACCTCTAGACACCAGCAGAATGCAGCTAGACAGCCTCGGCTCGGTCATGGGATGTGCCCAATGGTTTCAGTTAAAAAATTTTAATGAATATTATGAAATCAACATAGATCGTTCAAAAGTAAGTGATGTCCATTTAAAACATCCGATTTTGTAGGAATTTTCTAGAATTAATCTTAATATAAATGATTTGGGAAAAAAAATGGAAATTATGAAGCTAAACTAAGTTGTGACTATTCAATGATTATTTAAAATCAATTTTTCAAGTTATTCATTTTTATTTTTTAACAGAATTAAACTGACTAAACGTTTAAAAGTGTATATTAACAATAAAACCTAAGTAGTTAGCAGTATTCTTTTACTTATTATATAATTTTTTTAAATTTCACTAAAAAAAAAAAAAATTTTTTTTGTCTAAAAATTCTATTTTTTGAATATAAATAGCATTTCTCCCTTTTTATGTTCCAGCATATTAAAAGTGGCACACATAATTATTTTGTTTGAGAAAGTGGTACACTTTACCCAAAGATTGGCCACTTTTGGATCCCACTGCAGAATTTGATATTTCTTAAGTAAGTGAATTAAAGTTTATTAGTTTTTACTACTTTAACTGATAAAAAATTAAGTATATTGAAGCTCAAAATTTCAAGGAGAACAAATAAAAAGTTGATGCATAACAAAAAAAAAAAAAAAAAAAACAAGAAGCACCATGTGTCTAATTTGGAATCCATATTATACAAACTAATACCTAAAGTTGGCTCTCAATAACAGTAAAGTTCCAAGAACAAGAAAGTTATGAATTTATTCATATGAGTTCAGTTCATCATAGTTTTATTCATATGATTATTGTCTGAGCTAAAATTTTAAAAAAAGGAAGCAGTTGAAAATTAATAAAAAAAAACAAAATACCTTGAAACAAACTCCTCTTCTGCTTGAACTTTAGTAAATGATGTATCAACTGTAGAGGTACTTGTAGTGGCGACTCTCTAAAATTAAGAAGCATATCATGCTTTTGAATAAGAAATAAAATGTATTAAAAAGTAAGTAACTGTTTTGAAAGCATTTATTTGAATCAGTAATTTAAAATGTTATGTTTTAACCTTTCATCCACCAAACTGCATAAACAAAATAGTTCTACAGTAAAAAACATTTCTTCATAGAGTAACAGAAAGAAAATAGGTCCAATACCAACCAGAAACACTAAAATTATAGGATTCAGTAGTCCCCCTCTCCCACTTTTTGGCCATTATTTCCAAAAACTGTAACATACTTTCACTCAAGTTTAAGGCAGCCTTAAGAGTACATTGTTAATAAATAAAAACTATCATTAGCATTCAATTCAAGGTAAACAACGATTTATTATGCATAACTTCTTAAATAACAAAACAAAAATTATTAACTGTGCATAAAAATACACATTCTTGACATATTACATTAGCATTTGGAAATCACAAAAAAAAATCATGTAACGACATTTATGCATAGTTGTACTATTGAAGACTTGCCATTGTCCTGAAAAAAAATTAAGCAAAAAGGAATAAATGTAGAAAATGGATAACTTATTTAAAGTAAGCTATAATGTTTTAAAATAATATTTAGCATAATATCATGCAAAATCAAAAACCATATTTTCTTGGTTTTGAAATTTTGCACAAGAGATATGCTGATGTTGAGTGAGTAAGAGGAAAGATTCTTGAAAGCGGCCTGAACTTTCCTTGAACATTGTCTGCGCCTTAGGGCATATTCTGCACAATTGAGTTACACTCATGGGATAAAAATTAGTGGTAATGTTTATTAAAGGAAAATAATTTTGGAACATAAGTTAAAGTCCAAGGATATAGTTAAATTTAAAAGAAAATGCATTTAAGTAGATAAAACTAGTTTATTTTACATAAAAATAGGCGTACACGAAAATTAAAAGTAACATGAACAATGTGATAAACACTCCAGGTAACAAGGCTGCCATTCTGTTTAAAAATTATGCAATTTTTCAGAAAAAAAAAATCAATCCTGTTTTTTTTTTTTTTTTTTTTTTTTTAACGAGAGTTCTATTAAAAACTTTCGCAACAATCCTTTTTTAAAATTATAATATAAACTTAAGTCATTATATTTATAAATAATAATGCAGCAAAATTTAACATTTTGATCTTAATCTGCACTCTTTTATTCCTTAGGTTTAAAATTATACCCCTTCAGCAATATTTAGTAAAATTTAATAAAACAGAAAAAGAAATACATTACAGTGGCAATGGGAAAAGTTCTTTGTTGATATGCTAAATGCTAGAATTTTATGGTCTATTGAAAAGTAAACATGTTAATAAAAATCATTTTGGTAAAACAAATCTCTTATCACCCTTCTTTTTTCTTTAGTTTAACAAAGGTTTAAAAATGAATTTGGTAATAATGCATATATTGTTTAAATAGAAAAATAAAAAAATTTGATAATTATATCTAATTTAAAAATCATTACAGAATTTTCACTTCTTAAATTTCTTTCACGTAGGATATAACAATTACAACTATTAGAATATGAAAAGTTCTAAGAAAGAAGATCTGAAGCTCACACCAAAGTTTGATTCTGATAATCAGTGCTTTGGTTTTAAAGATAAGAAATACTTGGCTTTAGTCCCAAGATAGCTGTCTTTTAATTTTATTCATGTTTTTATTATTTTCCACATTGTTACAGCATGAAGATAACTCACTTTTTAATGGATAGAGTAATGCTGTTTAAATATTGAGAGATCTTCATTTGCAGGAAAAAAAGAAAGAATTAGGACCACACTGAAGCAAAATTGCTAATTTGTTAATTGTATTAAATTAAAAAAAGACAAAACTCTAGCAAATTAGTTAAATTGAAACTAAAATAAAAACTAATTACACTGCATTTATAACATAAAAAATAACAGTCACCAATTTCTAAAAAAAATTATTACAATGAATTATAAAAAAATATACATATTTTGTAAGTTTTAATATTAAAAATAAGTCATTGAAAATATGAGAAAAAGGAAAAAAGGCTTACTTTATAATGAATACACCAGAAGAGAAAAGCTAATGTCACGACAATCACAACGACCATCAGCAAAAGTAATTTAAGCCTGAAGATATACATAAAATCAGAAATAATAAAATTATTACGCTACACTCATTAAATCAAAATTAACAAAGCATATAATTAATACAATACATATGATGTATATATAAATATGCATGATACATATTTATATATACATCATACAGGCATGCAAACAATAGTAATGAAGTGACTTTTGTCAGCCACCAAATAATAATAATCAGTTACCTAATCTAGGATATTTAGCTTAATATTTATATTAGTAACAATTAGATTTTTATGTAAAAATTATCCTCCTGAGTACTTTTCAAGAATAACAAACATGATACATTTAAAACAATCTTGAGATGAGCTACTTCATATGCTGAACCATGATCAAATGAAAAATTTATAACTAATATATAAACCACATATATATTTCAGTACTATATATATATATAGTAATGAAATATCTATGATTTGTATATTTGAAATCAAATACAAATACATAAAAAATCATGAACAATAAAACTTCAACCAAGTTTTAATACAGTAGAGAACCAATTAACCGGGATGCTCGGGACCATCGCTACCCCGGATGTCTGAATTTCCCGGTTTTCTGGATTGGCCAAAAGTGCCGTAAATTGATGTTTTATCAAACCCAAATTACAAGGAAAAAGTTAAACACATTTTAAAATAAGAAAAAAAAAGGAAAAAATCTCCTAATAAAAAAAGAAAACGGCAGAAAAATAACATTTAAAAGGATAAAAACATTTGAAAGTTTAGACAAGAAAAACAAGTTTAAAAAATACAAAATTAGCCTATTTATTTTTTGATTATAATTAAAATCTACAAATTAACTAATATAAAACAAAACCAATAGTTAAAAAATGCAATATATTTCATATCTAATTATATGGTGGGGAAACTATAAAAAGAAAACTTATTAATCTAAATTAAAAACACTTGAAAACTATCAAACGGAAACAATATTTAAAAAAGGCAGTAACATAAATATTAAAACCTGGAACAAGGCAGGATATTATAAGATCAACGGAATTAAAAAAGAAACAACAATTTAATGATATATATATATGAAAGAAAAAAAAACTCAAACACAGTGGAATCAGAAAAACAAAATCAAAATTAAAAGAAGAAAACTGCTATCTGCTTCATAAAATAATTGTCCGCTTTTATTAGCAAATAATTATATGCGTAAATTAATAAACAATCTTCTCCTTTTATTTCATAAAAAGACTATTTTTAACAGAAGCAGATGCGATTTCATATCAAGAAAAAATTGCTTATGATACCGCATTTCTAAAAAAAAATCATCATTTATTAAAAAAATATATTTTTCGCTAATCGATGTCAAATAGATGAATATAACTAGTGATTAAAAAACATTTTGTTCATAATAAATAATGCATTATCCGAAATAATAAAACAATTCATAATAATAAATCAAGGATAACAAAAACTGAGTAACTAAAGTGGATTTAAAATAAATAAACTTGTCAATACTCTAAGTCAGAAGTTTCAAGTTCCTTAACTGGGACATTCATTGATATGCTTGTGCAATGCATTTTCCCCACCCCTCATAAATCAAAGAGAAGACGAAATAATCATGCCACTCCCTTAAGTTTGATTGACGGCAGCTTATCAGAAAAACAACTGACACACAGGAGAAAATAAAACATTTGTCCGTTCCCTGCCCCATCTGGATCTAATGATCTTCAAGGTTAGGGAGAGAATTGAAGTTTTTCTGGGCAAACAAGAAGAATTCCCCCCTTTCCCTCTACTCAACTTCAAGGATGAGTCAAATTTCCACTTTTTTTTTTTTTAAATAATCATTATACTTCAAAATAGCAGGAAAACGAAGCAAAATTCTTCCGGGTTTTCTCGATACCGAATAAATGGTTCTCTACTGTATTAGATTAAAAATAATATCTCTTGTAAAATTTTTTAATTTTTTACTAATAACTTGGTTTAAGATAAAATCATCCATGAAAAACAAATTTCAGTTGATAGGATGTAAAAGCTACGCATTTTAACATAATACATTAACACTAGGCAATTTAAGGTAATTCAACAGTTTTTTATTAAGTTTCCTTAAATAAAAACTTTCATTTAATTTATAAAGGGTACTTCAACTTAATTAATAAAGGGTACACTAAAAGGACAGTGGCATAGATTCCACCTCTTTGTTCTGAATTGTTGTGGTAAACACATTTAATAAAATAGAGCCTTAAAATAGGGTGTTCCATAAAGATTGCTCTTAATATATAGTTTTGGAATACTTATGAAAATAAGATGAAAAAATTATGCACATGAGAGGATGCAAATACAAACAGACTGGGCTTACAGAGTAACAAACTTCAAAAATATGTTATCCAAAATTAAACAGCATTAACAAAATTAACCAGCAAAACTATAAAAAAAACTATTTTATGGAATTAATTTATTAAATAAAATATAAACTAAATTTTTCTTAAAAAATATATTCAGTTATTATAATATACAGGGCGTTTATAAAGTCCCGAACCCATTTTGATGTTTAATAACTCATAAAATAATAAATATAGATTGAAATTAATAACATAAATGGTTAGATAGACTCAAAAAGTTTCATGACCCTTGTCAATGAACTTCCACGTGTGCCCCCTTCGAGGATGGCGTTTGCAACAGATATGGTCGGAAGGATAGAAGATGCTGCTGATTTTTTGAAGAGCATAATTTTCTGCGACGACGCATTCTTTCACGTTTCTGGCATTGTTAATCGCCATAATGTGCACATATGGGGATCTGAAAACCCCCATGAATAGCGTGAGACACAAAGGGATTCCCCAAAGGTTAATGTGTGGTGTGGACTAATGCACGAACGAGTCATTGGGCCTTTCTTTTTTTTAATGAAAAGACGGTTTCATCAGTCGTATACTTAGACATGTTGGAAAACTTCGTATTTCCACAAATAGAAGAGCTTCAGCCACATGTCATTTTGCAACAAGATGGTGCACCACCTCATTGGGGTATTATCGTTCGTAGTTCTTTGAATGACCATTTCCCAGGAAGATGGATTGGACGAGAAGGTTCAATTCCTTGGCCACCCAGATCACCTGATATAATGCCGCTGGACTTTTTTCCTTGGGGATTTATAAAGGACAATGTTTACAGGAGGATCGTGTCGAACATTGATGACCTAAAAGCCAGAATTACAATCGCAATAGCCTCTCTGGATGCCGACATGCTTGCCGCTACCTAGCGTGAAATTGACTATTGACTTGATATTCTCCGTGCGACGAAGGGTGCAAATGTGGAAGTTCATTGACAAGGGTCATGAAACTTTTTGAGTCTATTTATCTATTTATGTTATTAATTTTAATCTATCTTTATTATTTTATGAGTTATTAAACATTAAAATGGGTCCGGGACTTTATAAACACCCTGTATTATAACTTTTCATTATAGTTTCATGTTATATGACTTTTCTTTTATTTGCTTTAAAAACGTTATTACTTATTGAATTCTCAATTGGAATAATTTCTGTTTGAGAGTCAATTTAATACTTTGTAGAAAATTGTAATCTAGTTATATATTTTTTATTTAACTGTTTCACTAATTTTGAATACAACAAAATCTTTAAAAAAAATTTATTTGAGAATGCCCCTTAGTTCCTATTTTTAAAAATTATGTGATTCTTAAATAATTGATTAGATTAACCTTTGGCTTACAGTGCTCAGCATGCTGAAACCTGTAATTCTAGCCTACTTGTACCAGTTGTAAGCAAAAGGTTAACAATATATTTAATGAACTCTTAGAGATGAATGGAAATTTTTGAAAGAACTAATCTCCATAAGACAAGATTTGTTCGCATCTTCTAAAAATAATATATATTTATTACACCAGTTTAACCTAATGAAATTTCATGATAGGAAATGTTTTCTTATTCAAAAATCTTAAAATTCTGAAACAAAAAACTGCTTCGAAAAAATGAGATACTTTAGTTATTTTCGTGCAAGTTATGAATTGCCCCTCAGTTCAACATACTAAGTTTCTGTAATAAGTATTGTTATTATATATGTCTCATGAATCAGAAATTCTGCTAAAAAGAGAAATTCAGTGGAATAGTAGCACATCTGGAAATACATTTTTATTTGAGAAAGAATCTTAATCATTCACTGACTCATCACTATTAAGTAATGAATGAGTAAAGAAATTAATTAGACCCATTTTATTTCGTGATGTAGGTGAAAGGTAGAACTTAGGGAAAAGTAAATGAATTCTCGAATCACTAGCAAAGCAAACTAGTTTTAGACAATTTTAAACCCCTTTTTGCTCCTCTTGACCTCAATCATGATTTGGGAAAAGTTGAAAACATTTTGGCTATTCTTTAACAGGCATAGGGTAGTATTTACAACAGAACAGGAATTTGAAGTTACAGAGTCAAATGAGTATATTTTAAGCATTTTTGAGAATCATTGGTAAATCTAGAAAAGCAGTAAGATTTGCTACAGAACATTTAAAAGTGATTGGTGTATAGAAGTTACTTTCAAAGTAATACTCGTGTATGGGTAGTTTTCATTCAATAATTTATTTTGAAAATGTTAGTAAGAAACATCCAAGGCTGTAAAGAAACAAATGGTTACTCTATTAAAGTAATAAAATAGCATGAATTTTGTGTATAAAAAATTATTAAAAGGAAAATATATATATTTATATACATTCTAATAGAAAACTGATAAACAAAAAAAAAGAGCTATTTTTCCAAGCTATGTAATATTTATACTGCAACTAGGATAGCTTAAAAAATTTTTGAAAAATGCTTTCTACAAGTTTAATATTTTCAAAAATTATTTGTATTTGCACAAAATTATTTTAATAAGTTTTCTATAGCAGTTTTTCTTTGTCATTTCAAAAGTATTAGAATGTATCCCCTAATTCTTAATAGATGAAACTTGGCAATTCCTCAACAACATTTTTCCTAGTGAGCTACATCAAGAAAATTGATACATTAATTTTTGTGTGAAAATATTTTATTAATGCACATTTTCACAAGTTTAGTGATCACAAGGTAAATGTTTAATAATAAATAAATAAAAATGACAAAATGTGAAACTTAAAATTTACTTACTTAGAAGAAAACTAAATTTTTTATATATTAGTGGAGCAAGGAGAAATAGTTACATTTCGAAATGTGCAATATTACCCAAAATGTGTTTAACATACATTATAAACAATGAAACAATTTAAGAAAAAAATCGACATTTTAAAAAAGATGAAGGAGTAAAAATAATGTGGTAGATGAGTTTCTGCTATAAAAAAATGGAATTAAAATTAAGTACATTTCTTAAAATTTTATTTTATGATAAAATTCCTCAATTTATTTTTTCGTTCATTTTAAAAGTAAAATATTAAAATTGCATTCAGTTGTTAATTTTAATGAATTGTTGAAGAATTCAACAAAAAATTTAAATAAATGTTAATTAAATTTTTTTAATTGTTTTTCTCTGAAAATAAAAGTTTTAATTTCTTTTCAAATATCCTAAAACACATGTAAATATTTTCTTAAAATCTATCAGTTAAAAATAAAAAGCTCATTTACATAATATATTTCCTTAAAAAAATTTCAGATGATTGCATTAATTAGATTTCAGAAAAGGAATAGTAAACCTTCTGAATTACTTTCTGACCTACCTTCTGAACCATTCTGAATTAGTTTTGATTTAATATTATGAGTTTCACATGCTAAGTTGCACTTTAACAGAACAAAAGGGAACAGAAAAAGAATTTTTCATAAAATGGATGTTTTTAACATTTTAAAAGTATAAACTCTGATGACCCTATTGCCAAAATGTTTGTAATGGGTAAAATAGAGATACCAGTTGTAGTTTGATGGTTGTAACACAGTGATTAAGTAATTCTAGATCAAGTAATGCACCTTCCAAATGGGTGTTAACCTATAAATTATTATTATTATCACTGCACAATATATTAACCTTCTGTTCTAGAATTTATTCCATGCTCAATCAAGGTAAATGTTTATCTAAAATTATAAAAGGCATGAGAAGAAAACGACGCCTGGTGGCTGAGTAGTAGTGCTTCACGTTCCTGTACCACGGGTCCTGGGTTCGATCCTAGGGCCGGGCAAGGTTGACTCAAGCTTTTCATCCCTTCAGTGGTTTGATAAATGAGTACCAAGCATGCTTGGGATCTAAACACTAAGGGGTTTTGCGTTCGGTTGACCACCCAACCGGAACATCTGCTCCTGCACCCCAGAGCCTAAGGTCAAGAAAACTGAGATGGGCCCAGTAGGCCTTGGCCATCCATGGGCTGTCGAGCCACTGAGTTTGGTTTAATGAGAAGAGAACTTAAATTATAATAAATTATTAAATATTCTTAACCTTAGATTTTTAAGAATAAGATTTTACATTTTAAGCACAATATCTGACATACACTTTAAATTGAAGCATAATCAAAAGCCATGCAATGTTAGTTAAAGTATTAAATAAAATACCAAATGTTGACATCCATAGCTTTATCAGAGTATTTTGGATAGCTGAATCCTACTATACAGTGAGTTTCATTTTCATAAACTGAGAAATTGACATAAAAGTAATGTCCACCATCTAGAAAGGAAAAATTTTTGGGTTAATTGAGAAAGATGCCATAATAAACATGCTACATTAATAAAAATATAAGGTGATATAAAAGCTTATATATAAGATAAGTAGAAATATTCAACTTGAAACAAAAACTGCTCATTAATAGTATTATCCATACACAATCCGACCGGAATTTGTTGGGTTATTCGACACCTCTATGTAGTAAATTTTAAAATCATTTACTGAGAAAGTAATATAAAAGTAAATTAAGGTATCTATAAAAATTTATTTAATTACTAAAATTAAAAGTAAAAATTAAGTAAATTAAGTGCTGCCATACTAAAAAAAACATGTAAGAGAAAGACAAAAAAGTATAGGTGGACAAGTACAGGACAAAGTGGTCTCTTTAGTATAAAGCTAAATCTGCAGGGAAAAAAAATATATAAATTGTCTGTGATTTTAAGGAAGAAAACATTTTACAACTTTCTAATTATGTCTGTTTGAAAACTCTAACCTACAGTATTTCAAACTTTTATGTCGAAATGTCACAAAAATTTATTCCCGACTTTTACATGGATTTTAAACTATTGTTGTTTGTTAAAAATTTGTTAAAAAGTACTAAAATTGAATAAATTAATTTTATAAATTTTTTGTTATTGTCTGAGGAAGACACAAAATAAAATTACATTGATACATTAAAAAGAACCTCAGTACTAACACAGAAAACAAAAAATTATTAGGATTATATAAGACATATCATTTTTGTGTTTTAAAATCATTGGTTTTTCTCAACTAAAGTATCAATATCATAAAATTTTTTTTTAGTTACAATTTTCAAAATATCCTTTAAATGCTGATCTAGCAAATGTGTCATTGTTTTTGATATTGTGCTATTTAAAATAATTAGCTAATTTCATGAAATTATCTTGGAGTCAACAGTACACTGAACAGACAAATTTTCTATTCCTTATTATAAACGTTAGTCACAAATTTGCAGAAGTAGTTGCTACAAATTGAATGAGATAATTTAGGGAGACACTAAAGTATCATCATTGGGCTACTAATTGCACAAGGGACTCCCCTTGAAAATTCCCCCCCTGGATGAAGTTAGGCAAATTAGCTATGAAAATCTACTCATATAAAGAAGAAACGATAACATAAAGAAGAAACAACATATTTTAAATGAGTACACTGGTTGATGAAAAATGACAACCAGTACAAATTTCATTATATTCTATGCATCCAATCTTTTATAGTCATACTGTTGAAAAAAATGCTTATATGCTTTGTTAACGGATTACTTAGTTTAATTTACAATAAATATTGAGCTTACTCTTCAGATTGTGCTAAATTAAATATTCCTTTTTATTCAAAGAGATTTATTTACATGTATGAGATTTACTTGTATGTGTGAGTTGAATATTATGCTGCCACTTTTCTTGAACAGTCAAGAAAAAAGGCTATTTCACATTTTTTAAAACAACTAACATGATAATCTCAAAGCAAAATAACTTTTCAAAATATAACTGCAATTGAAATATAATAAATTTTCCCAACTGTAGATATAGGAAAATGTTTAAATAATTCTGCTAAATAGAAAGGTTTAGTAAAAATTTCCTACACCTAAGAGTTTTATGCTTATAGTTCTCTGATATACTTTAAAACTGAATTTTGATTTTTTATTTATTTTGAAGTAAAATGTAAACATGTTTATTCAAGAAATACAAATGAAGATGCAATAATATAAATTACAGAAAGTAATTCTACTCAAAGAGGAAGTAAAAGTAATTCAATTACCTATAAATTCATTTCAATTCATTCATTCATATAATAATTGAAAAAATAAAATGTTAGAAATAAGAAGAATTATGGACTCTTATATAATGATGGATTCCTGGAACCAATATACTAATAAAATCAGTTATAACCAATTGAAAATTTATTTTTTATGCATAAGCATAATATTGTTCATACCTTTTCAACACTATCCTGGCATATACAATGTTTATAAAGCTAAATGTTTAAAGAAATACATTAAATTTGTCGAGTAATATTTAATGGAATAGAACTCACTCTTCAGATTGCTTTAAATTAGTATTGTTCTGACCGACTCTCACTTGCAGATAACATTGTCAATAAAGAAAATTTCTGAATTGTATAAACTTTTTAAGGGGAATTTCTTCTTATAAAGTTATTACATTATTATATTCTAATTATTCATATTATTTTCAATTATAATTTAGCAATAAAACACGTTATTTGGCAAAACCAGTAAAAAATTATGTAAACAGGTTGTCATAATCTTAGTAATGCGTAAATTTTAGCTTTGACACACATATAGATGAATTTTAATTAAATTTAATCAAATAAAAGGTTGACAGGTGTTATCAGATTCTCCAGAGACTAGAATACTAAATAAAAAGCCTCAAACAGCTAGTGATGAAAAAACAAATAAAGGAAAACTAAATTTTGTTTGTGCACAATTATTTTCCAAATTTGACTGTCAGATTAGTTAAAAATTTCCAAACTAATTAAAAAAAGTTAACATATTTACCAGTGGCCTCTTGTAAGTAGAAATAAGTAAACCACTTGTTAACATTAACCATACTAGTAATATTAAAACATCCACAGAAAACCAGTTGAGAACAATTTTAGAAGAAAAAAGGTTTTGAATTGTATATTTTTGGAAAATTGTGAATTAAGGACAAAAAAGTTGTATGTAGAATGAGATGAGAATAACTAAAAGTAATTCAGAACTAATACATAAGCAAATAGCATACATTTCATATTTAAATAATAAGAGAACAAAATGAATGTCATATGTTTTATTACCATTTATCAAAGTATTTGCTGGAATTAGTGCATTTGTATTATTTGGAGCTGGGAATTGAGGCTTGATATCTTTTGTTCCTACAAAGAGAAAAATTTAGTTGCTGAAAAACATATATTCCAACAAATCTTAGAAACTAAGAAAATAATGTTTTTTAGAAAATAAATTGTTAAAAATAGAAAAAAAAAATGTTATTGAGACTAATATAGTAAAGTTTAAGAGTGATATTTGGGCAGACATTTAAAGTTTGAGTTTGAAGTCTCTGCCCCTGTTTGATGTTATTTTTAGCAGGTTTTTATAATGAGGGAATGTCTTTCACACACAGGTTCCTAATTATAATTTTTAGAATAAATTTGTAAGCAATAATGTAATGGAACTAAAACAGTGCCATTAACTTGAAATGATATTGAAAAGTTGAACAAGAATGTGGAAAATGCCTAACACTGTACATCAATCATTTGAGAAAGTTCCATCATCAAATTTAACCATATTGAATGTAATGAAGGCTGCAGATATATCAGGTACATTACAAATGGATATTGAGTTAAGAGCAAGGTTTGTTATTAATTTTATATAATTAATGAATCATTTGAAACAAATCAGTATAACAAAAAGTCTAATAAGGTTTTTTTGAGTTAAAAAAAAGAGTGTGATAACAAAAGTAATTTTAAAGCTTGTAAGTTGTTACTCTTGTAATATGCTCTAGAACCAATATACATAACTTTATATATATATCGAAAACCAATATATATATATATATATATATATATATATATATATATATATATATATATATATATATATATATATATATATATATATATATATATATAGAACTTTATAGATCTAGAACCAATACACATAACTTCATATATATATATGGTTGATGTCTGCACATTGGTTCAGAGTTATTTTTACATCCTTGTTGAACTTTTTCAAATGATTATGATGGATGCTAACTGAAATTGGTCAAAATGATGCTAGAATTCACTAGGTAAGAAAAGATTATCACTGTTTAAACAAAAGCAGTTAGTCTGCAAGACTCTTTGACAAAGGTATAAATCAAAATGTATAATTCATTTCTTTTTTTTCAAAGACTTTTCATTAAAAGACAACCATGTCTGTAACATGTTTAAACAACTTCTTTTAGGAAAATAAAATTCTCAACCAGCTGTCAAAAAAGCCTTTCACAATTTTTCAACAGCAGTTTACTTAAAATTGTAGATCTATGTTTTTTGACATTTTAAAATGCCCATGAATATAATTTTTAATTAAGAAATAAATATTCCACTTCAATGTAACTAGAACTAAAAATTATTAATTAAATAAAAATATGTGATTACTTTAACTTTTAAGCTCATAAAATATCATTTAATAATTAATTCTAGTAGTATAATATAACTAGTTTTCTGTCAGTTGCTATAATAGGAGTCAGCTTGCCAACTTATACTTAAGATTTGTTAAAATTTTGTGATAATTTTTATTCATTCTCACAATCAAAAACAGAAAAAAAAATATATATTTTCTGAAAAATTATAAAAATTAATACAATTGGGAAAAGTATGAAACAAAAGATTTATTACAAAAACAGTTTACCTACAAAGCCCTTAAAGGATTGATTTTTTACTTACTCAAGCAATATGCTTCATACGCAAAGTCATTTGATAAAGCATTAGTCTTTGTGTCTTTTAAACGTAGTTTCTTAGACTGAATAACAAAAAGTTGATCCATATAGAAGCCTGCATTTAAAAAGAATAAATATGGATTATTATACAAAATAATGAGGATAAAGTGTCCTTTTTTGTGATAAAGATATTGACTAATTGATATTTTGTGCAATTTTTAATAAAAGTTTTCTGAAATGAATAACAAAAGAACATTTTTAAGGGTTGGATTTGAAAGATTGAGACTATTTGTTTTAAATTTTAAGAAAAAGAAGTTTAAAATTTTTAGGTGATAAATAAAACTTCTTGCAAAAAATGTATGAAGTAAATTTGATAAGATTTTTTAAAACTAATAATGTCTTTTCCGTTATATTTGTTTGGGGTTTTGAAAAGAGGTCAGTATAGTTTATAAGATACTGTATATTTCTGAATACAAGTCCATCTGTGTATAAACCAAAGAATATGCTTTTTATCTCGATGGAAGTTAATCTTAAATTTAAAATTTGTTGACGAAAAGAAAAAAATAAGGCATGGTAGGCTTGGACAGTGGCGTACGCAAGGGAGGGGTTTAGGGGTTTAAACACCCCCCTTGAGCTCAGACAAAATGGCAAAAATAAAAATTTTAGTAGAAATTATGCGAGCTATTATTTTTTAAGACTATATATTTTTATTAACCTTATGCCTACTTTTTTTTTCTCAAGGTATTTCTCAGAATACTGAAAAAACATTTACTATAATAGGGTTGTACTTTTGAAACCAAATTCACGTGATACTGTTATGAACTGGTTACTTTCTGTCCTGCCAGTATAGTTTTCGAGACTGGCTGTCATTCGCGAGGTCTTTACGCGATGATTCTGGAATCCTAGACGTTCTGTCGTCTTTGAGACAATTCGAGAATTGTGGAGACGCGGTGAAAAATTATATAAAAGGGGGAACGGAGTACAGTGGAGTTAGTTAGTCAGACTTATCTCTGCCGCTTTTCTTTCGGAACTTGTCGCTAAATCTGTTTTGTTTTGTCTTAACAAAAAGTTCATTCAATCGCCGAACCTGTCGTCGCCAATATTTCGACAAGTGAAGAAATCAGTAACAATACCAGAGATACTGTGCTCGTTGAAGTTATTCATTCCAGCTCGAAACTTTGAGATCGTAGCATAGCGGATATTTCTGGGCCAATATATACATATATTTGCTGTTCTTGGATCTTTAGGATTTAACAATTTTTAACACAAGAATTTAGCAATTTTTAATTATTTTGAGAAAAAATCACGATCTGAAATTAGTGAGGTGATAGCATCTAGTACCAATGTAAGTTTTTCTGTTGTACAGAAATGTGATACTTCCGTTGAAGAAAATGTTTCTAGCATAACAAAATCTGATGAATGTGGAAGTGGCCCTCAAAGTGTTACTTTCCACCCATATGTCATTAAACTTTTTTCAGAAAATATTGCATTATGTTCTTAAACTTAAAAAATCAAATCAAAATTTAACTAAACAATGTTGTCTAAATAAAAAGTCAAAATTGTCTAGCTGTCTAAATTAGGGAAATAATAGTGCTTTATAACAGATTCGAATTTCTTTTAGTAGTTTCAGAAAATTATGAACATCCCCCTTGAAAAAATTCTGCGTACGCCACTGGGCTTGGAAATAAAATATTATCCCCTCTAGTAAATACGGGTGCATAGTGGGTAAAAGCAGAATGGACATTCCAAATTTGTAATAAGATGATTAAAAAATAATAGTATTCCTTTTAAATTGCTTATTTTTTTTATGTGCTTCTTTTTCAATTTTTATATTTAGGCATTTCGTTTTCAACATTAATGTATTTTTATGTTTTGTGTGTATGCTTCATGATATTTACTGATTATCATTAGCACTCTACAAAAGGAAAAGTATTTTTTTGGCGATGTCCTCCAAGAATTTTTAAATTTAGTGGATCTCATTATAAGCCATTGCCCCTAAACTTTAGCCCTCAAAAATTTTAGGTTAAAATTCAGTAATAATTTATAAACTGATAAAACATTTTATAAATAATGACAGTTTGGGATATGTATATTCTTTCAACCAAATATAAAGTTACATAGAAGCATAATAATATTTATATTCTCATACATATTTAAGTAATGACATTGACTATATCTAAAAAGATAAAATTTACTAAAAAACTTCATCTTTTATTTGAGCAAATTCATTTAAAATTTTTGATGAAAACGTAATTTCTACACTGAAAGCTATGGGAGAAAATTGGTGTTCCATAGAAAAATGTAACAAAGTTATACAACTGTACTGGGTTCAAGGATTAACAAATTTATAAAAACAGACAAATTAATGGATTAAATATTATTCTGGTGATAATTATGTGAAGATAGAACAAAAAATAATAAATATAACATATATATGTAAGCCTACACACCTAAATACAGCAATGCAATGTGTTTCCCATCTTCATTTTCTAATTCAAAGAATTCTGAATTACTAGAAAAAGGGTCTAACGAATAAACCCAGTCATTCACAAGCCAAGCATCAATTATTTGTGATGATGTCTAAAATCAAAATACATTTATATAAAAATTAATGAAATAAATCCTAACAATACAGAAAGAAAATATTACACAAATAGAAAACTTATTATAAGATTTCTGTCTATCACAACACAGATCTTTTCTACTTTGTACTTCTTTAGTACTCCAAGAAGCATTAAGCTGAAAATATGTATTACATTAATTCTAGACATCTATTAAGGAATTTACTGGGCAAATTAAGTTAAGCTTTTTGAAGGTGAAACATTAAAACATAATATTTAATCACACTTCAACTAATGCTCAGCATTACATGCATAATATTTAACGTAAAACCACAGAAAAAACAATAAAATGTTAATGTAATTGAACTGCTTTATCAACTCGCAATATTTTTTACAGTATTTACTTGTATCTGAATATAAAATTAAAGAAAGTTCAAAAATTTTAAGCAAAAGAAGTACATGCTATTTATAGTATAAGACATATATAAGTAACTACCTAAAAACTATTTTAAGCTTTTTCAAACAAACGTACAGTAACCATTTTGACACTGCATTCCAGGGGTGATTGTGATATAAAGAGAAAAACTCTGAAAATTTTATGAGCAAAAACTTGGTATCAAAATATCAATTTATATAAATGTTAATTTTTTTTAACTAAAATTTATAATTAAATTACCAACTAATGAAGAATATCACACCTTTACAGTAACTAATATAAGAAAAACTTAGTTCTTACAAGAATCATGATATTGGACTTAAATCATGATATTGGATGTTTAAAGCATGTGAATATGAATAGCAAATCACAATTTATAAATCGCGTGAATACAATTCTCAATGTGTAACTTCAAAATCCGGTAAATACAAAATTCGCTGTTCGATATTGAAATTGACTGAATTATGAATCACGATATTAGAAGATTACAGCATAGTTTCAAATATTAAAAATAGCAAACAAATCAAACTGGCAACAGAATCATTTGTATAAAAACGTATTGTTTATGCGATTTAACAAAAGTTTCAAATTTTAGATAGCTGAACTCAGACAGCTATCTAAAATTTGAATTTGAGAATTTGTGGGATTATAAGTTTTGATTCGTGGAAGTCTGCCAATTAATGGTCTTGAGATGTGTGGAATTCCATGAAATTTGCATAAAAATCTTATGCCCTGCTCCTAGTTTTTAGGCCTGGAAGGATGATATGAAAAACTCAGAGTGCAATCACCCCTGAAAATGGGAAATTCAATATTAAATAATTAAAAAAAAAAAAATCAAAATTATTGCAATTTAAATACTGCATCCTAGAAAAAATTGAGATGAAAGACACTTTTAAAAATAAGTTTAATTATAAAAAAATTTTAATCAATCATAAACTAGAAAGATTCAGTTTTCATAAGATCCATATGAAAGAGATTTTCTGAGTTTGAATTTTTTCTCTCGTTATCTCACTTTTGTTGCATAGAAAATCCCAATATCAGGAAAAACTACAGAATATGATAAATGAGCAAGAAATCCATAATAAAAATTTTGTATAACTTAATAGATAAGTATTTACGCATCAATGAAACCTAAAACTTAAATTATAATCATACCTTAAAAAACCAAGAAAATTCCATTTCATCCTCTTTTAATAAACCAACAATTCCTTTAAGCAATGATATTTTAACTCTATTAATTAAATTTTTATCATAAATTCCATTTCCTAAAATTAGAGCAGTACTTTCGGATGGCTGATTTACTTTTGAGAAAGCAGCATGTCCAGACATAGGTTGCCCTACAGTTCTAGTTATGAATAATTCACTGACTTTTAACTTCCACCTGAAAAAAACAGATAAAGGAACAACTAAAATTATGTGCTCGATTATGTAAGAAATAACTTTTAAAGAATAAAAATCAATACCTTAGTTCTGCACTAACTTCATCAATTGAATTCACATAACGTACAATTTGTTCTACAACTAAAATATCTTCAGGAAATATTTTTCTTAAGTTTTCACAGCCTGATGATGAACAATTATAAGCCACCTATGGATAATTATTTTAAAATATATATAAATTCATGTATAACTTGTAATTAACTTTAGAATTTCTAAAAAAAATTGAGACTTTAAAATATTATCGAAATATGTATTATAAGCTTGCAGAATTGTTTCATCGACATAATTCCCTCTGTTTTTAAAGCGATCTTTTCTTTTTAATTTTATCAATGACAGACACATTAAGCATTTGGTTTAAGATGCTGTTAATGATTAATTTAGTCACTTAACAGTTTATTAAATAATTAATTTGCATTCTGCAAAATATTTTAGTAAACATGCATAAATAATACTACTTTTCTAGAAATTTCCCCTAACTTTTTTTTTTTAAAATTTCTTAATATTTTGATTCCTTTCAAAATAAATTTTTTTCTCAAATAAAATATTTTCAGATCGGAATTTTTTACAGTAAAATTTAAATTTACTTCACATGCTTTAAATTAATACAGGTACAAAATATTATTGAGATATTGTAACATTGAGAATTAATTGGTTAATTAAGAGAACTGAACTTAATTTTTGTTAAAAAAAAAAGAATATTTGAATGCACATGGGCTTTGACCTAAAATCCTAACTAAAAACTTTTTTGTAGATTCTAATATGAGGTTTAGCGATTAGAACAATTTAGTTTTCAGTATAATTGTAACCTCAACATTGAATGAATCAAAATTTTAGAACTGGTTTTAAATTTTTTAATAAACATGTATAATTATTTCTCAATTTCATAAACATCCTAGCATACATGTGCCAAATTATAGATTTGCAATAAAAAAAATTTATTGCATATCTGCCAACCTCATTTTTAAAAATTGCAAAAGATTAAAAACAAAATACAGGAGAAAAAACTATAATGCAAAATATTTGAAGCCGTTAAAAATACTTAAGTAAATTGATCAGAATCAAGACCTGAAATGCTAAATCATGAGATATTTACTATTTTTACATTCCGTAATTTTATTTTAATACAAAAATAAATACTCTTGATTTTTTTAAACAGAATTCTCGATCAACTATAATGAAATAAAAAATCGGTTGCTCTAAAAATAGTGCTCTTTTTTTACTTTTACCTCCCATTTACAGTGTTTCCCTTAAGTGTTTTTAGAAGGGTAGCTTGCCTTGCCCACTTCTTGATCCCTTTAATTGTGCTTTCTTAGTTCTTTTTTTAAAAATAAGCCCTTAAAAACACCACCTTTTCATTCATATTCCACTTCGAAAAAAATCATTTCACTGTTAATTACATGCTAGTATAATTATCTGTGTTTATAGGCTTAATTTTGATTATGATTACTGTAACAAGTTTGCACTTTGTAAAGAATAGTCTCATAAGTATCTCTTTCTTCAGGGTTCTGTTTTATTTTAAATGCACCTTTAAATGTTTATTTTCTCATAATTTTCAGTTTAAATTATAGAAAAAAGTTTTCAAGCAGTTTATCAATTAATAATTTTTTTCAGTTTACTTTTTTTGAAAAAAATTTATGCACAGAGATTGTATTTTAATATGCTTTCAATTATTTTTATAAAATACAATTTTTTCTCTTATTTTGATAATGAGTGAATTATTTTTTTAAATATACCCATAAAATAGTTTAAATTATCATTCAAGAGGATCAAATTCAGTTATTACACAATATTGCACATTTTGATAAATTTTTATGGCGTTAAGTAGGTGCTTTTTCAAAATTCGAAGTGCTCTTTTCTGAAGCACCCGCACCCCGTCCTTTTTTACTTCTAGGGAGAACTCTGTAAAATATGATGTGATGAGGCTAATTTTTGACAACAAAAGACAGTATGACATACTCTATGAGTGCTGTAATGAATACCACTTTGTAACAAAATAATGAACTCAGTCAGTGCAATAAATTTGTTTTGCTGGTTATTTTAAATTTGGTTAAAATAAAGTTGAATCAAGTACGATTTTACAACCAGACACTCATTTAGAATCATGACAATTCTGTCGTAAAGCCACATGATCGTTAAATTTCCAATTTCTCAATACTATAGCACTCTAATTTCAAATCAAATCTTTTGTAATTATGTGATTTCGCAATCTTTTTTTTGTGGCAGTTGTGGCTACTGATTTAGCAATGTTATTTTGGCTATTTTAGCTCCATTATTTTCTATAACGAGACACAAATTTCAAATCACATTTATAACAATCACTTTTTGCATGCTTAATTTGTGAGAATCAGGGATGAGATTAGCCAAAAGGCAAAAAAGCTGAATTTCTACACTAGTAAATTTTACGCAAGCGCAACCCTTTAATAATAAATTCCAGACAGTTTAAGACAATAAATAATGTGTTGACATACAATTGTGTACTAATCTATTATTATATAAATGATTACATTGATACTTAACATTTAGTGAAATAAAAATTACCAATTGAAAAAATAAAGCTGGAAATTATATTTTTCCTCAGTTCACATAAGAGACTTATTACTTGAAAAACTACCTGGTTTAGCAAATTAAAACTACTGAGTATATACATAAATATTTCATTTCTTTTAATAAATACTGTTATGTGATTTATAGCAAATGTATCAGTCATATTACTTTTTAAATTATTTTGGGGGAAAAAAAAACTACAATGGGCAGAATCATTATGTTCATATTATAGTCTAATCTAACTAGAGTCCTGTGAAACATATCAATAACAGTGAAGTAGAAATATATAGTAACTCCTTAACATACAAAATTGCTATTTTAGTTTGAAAAATTAAATGACAATCAGCAACTGTTTAGATAATTATTTTTCATTTGATAAGAATTTTGCATTTTATAGCATAAATAACAGCAATTATAATTTAAAATTTTGATGATGAGTTAATCAACTCCGTTTCCAAAAAAAATAAAATTAATCACTTTTTAAGTGATTGCTTTTGTTTGCTATATCTTTTACGTTTGCTATATTTCGTCGTTAGTCCATCTTCAAACATTTTGTGACAAATCTTACTTTTTCTTCCTTGCAAGCACAGAATGTTAGTTTTGAATATATTCCGTTCCAGTTTCTCAGATGTTGATACTAATAATCATCCTTAGAAAAACAGTCACCTTTATAGTAACTAATTTTAAAAACTTTTTTTACTTCTTACAAGAATCGCGATAGTTGATCTTAAAATTGCGTGAAGATGAATAACAATTATGGATTTTGAAATCACATGAATATGAAACTAGATATATGATTTTGAAAATGAGAAAATACTAACTGGGATATAGAATTTTCAAAACGTGTAAATACAAATCACGATTCATAATTTTTAGATCGCGTAAATACGAACCATGATGCGTAATTTTTATATTGCATAAATAAGAATTATGATGCATAATTTTTAGAATGTGAATTTTAATGTCTTACTTTTAAATCACATATAAATACGAAAATTAATGTTTGATATTATAACCGCATGAGCAAATCAAGACATTGAATTTTAAACTCGCGTGAATACGAATCGCTACATTGGTCTTAGAAAGGCGTAAATACAAATCACAATATCGGATTTTTAAACCTCGTATATAAGAATCACAATGTACAATATTCAAATCGAGTGAATAAGAATCGCAACATGCAACTTTTATATCACGCAAATCTGAAAAGCTATGTTTGATATTAAAATCGTGCCGGCCGATGGTCGAGTAATTAGCGTGCCTGACTGCAAGCAGTTGGCTGCTGGTTCGAATCCGGCGCAGGGCATGGATGTTCCACTCTGTGTTTTGTTCTCTATTGTGTGAATGTGGCCCGCCCTGTAAAACAGGTATGTGGCAGTGTGGCGTGGGTAATGTCGCTCGCCTCTGTGACTTAGGTTCACAGGTGCCCACTGGATAACGTTAAATGAGTAACATTTCTGGCATCTTCCTCGGTGAAAAACGTTAAAGTTCAGTGCCTGCCGTTAGGAAAATAATAAATAAATATTAAAATCGTGTGAATAAGAATCGGGATATTAGCAGATTACAGGTTTGGGACCTCTAAAAGGCTTGTCAGAAGCAGCGTCGTTTGAACTACGAAAATCGGAGCTATCTGGCGGGTGGGTAAAAATGCGGAAAATCTCATTTGCTGCATGTAAAAGGGGAGAAAATAGCTAAAATAAGTAAAAATGAGGAAGGATTGGTAACTATGTAGTTTGAATTTTCTGTTTCTCTTTGAAAATCGGTGAATTTCCTGAAAAAGCGGAATATTTATTAAAAAATGTGAAATTTTTAGAAAATCTGAATTTTTGATAAAAAGCTGAAATTCAAGAGATAAAAGTGAAAAAAGGCGGAAATCCGCTAAAAAGCGGAAAAATCTCATCCCTGGAGAATTCTATCGTATTCTACTTGGTTTTGTCTGATCGTAGTTATTGCAACAGATTTCCATGTGATTATAATCATTAATATTACTTCTATTTTATCATGACAGGCTAATTTCCACAACTCAAAGATACACAACTTTTAAAATACTATAATTTTTAAACCTTGCTATTATAACACACAAATTTCCATTTGTGATATTATTTTTTGACACTTATGATTCTCTGTGATTATCCAAGTTGTTTATCACTTTTTCAGTTCACTACGAATTACAAAACATTTTTAAAAATCCCATTGTTTTTAACCTGATTTTATTAGAACATTCAAATTTCAGGTAGCACATTTTAAATTAAAGATATATGAACCACAATTTATATATATATGAACTTACAATCATGCAATTACAACCTGCACCATTTGTTCCAGAATAAATAAAATTGATTCACTGTTTTATACCATTTCTTTACCAATTTAATTAAAAATAAAATAAATTGCACAATAAGAAAAAAAAATCAGTAAATAATGTGCTAAAAAATACCTCAATGCAAAACATTATAGTTAATAGATTAATGAAAAAAGGCATTAAATAGCAATTTCATACAAGGAAAAAACACACTTTTTAATATAAAAGTCTTTTATAGTAAATAAAAACAAAAGATGTATGTATGACATCTAATCCTGTCATTTACCAGTTCGCTTTGCATGGATTAAAAAAAACTGTTTTTTTCTTTCAAATAGAAATCAGTGTAAATAAAAATTTTACAATAACTTATTTAAAATTTTTGAATTATTTTATTACCTCAGAAAGAGTAAACTTTTGTCCTCATTGGTAATAACACTAAACCTTGTAAAAATTAAAGTTCTTACTACAAAAAGAACATTTTAAAAATGATAACACATGAAATTCTTGAAAATATTATAACTGCACACTGCAGCATTTTACGATACAAAGTATAAATTTAAAAATTTATATTTTATTTGTAACTTTCAAGAAGTAATACTGGTTCTGATCACTTGAGCTCTGTTATAGTTAATAAATGAGAAAATAAATAGATAATTTATGATGTCCGCAACTAAATACTATAACCATATTCAAGCAATTCACATACCTGCCCAGTTTGGCGATCAACACCGAAAACAAACTTCAATTTTCCACCAACACTCCTTGTAGATGGAAAAAGAGACTTGTGGCTGTATAAAATATCTTCAACTGATATATTTAAAGGGGCCAATTTAAACTTGTCATACTTGAAAAAATTGCCGTCAAGAGATGGAACAAGATCCACAAGATCTTCATTTTCTCGAACCTTAAAAAAAAAGATAAAAAAAGAGAGTAAATTACCATAGGTACACTTATGATATAATTGTATTTCATCAATTTTAATGTCACTAATATTCTCACAAACTAAATTAAACCATAAAGGGACATGGCCTACTGTGCACATCTTAGTTTTCTTGACCTTGGGCTCATAATTATATTCTCATAATATAATAAAAAAAGGAAATATCCTTAATATTGACAAAATGAGATCGACCATATAATCTAATAAATCCTTCAGATATATAGTTTGCCTACGTTAAGAACTCACCTAGCCAATCGCCTGGAGTGGTGGCGGTGACAATGGATACAAGGTTTTACTATTTCAAGTAAGTATGTTGGGTCATTATTTAAAATAGGTTTTGGCTCAGGTTAGCGAGAGAAAGAGAGTCCGGAGAGAAAAAAAACTTCCCTCTCTGAAATGTGCTATTCCTTGTTTCCATAGCAGCAGATAGCCTACGACTTTGTGGCAAGGAGAGTTCTTTCTACAGACAAACTATACATTTAAAAGTTTTGTTGTGTTACAATATTAATAAAAGCTTAACAATTGTTATAATTTAAACGAGTTTTGCTTGTTAAGAAACTAACCCTATTGATCATATTGTTGATAGAAGTAATTCAGGTATTAAGCAAATCTTTTGTCAATCTGTGCTTTCTTATAGTAAAATCAATGCATAAAATGTTCTTCTATTGCCTACCATTGGCAGAGCTGTTGCATTGATATTTCTTCAGCAAAAAGCAGTCAGCATTGCATTTTACGAAATAAAGGTAATCTAGATTATTGGGATACGCTGCAAGTAATATATGTATATGCTAAGCAAGTAATAAATAAATTAATGACTTGTACCCCCGTCCTGAACATAACAAACATTTTAAATTGTTTTTTTTTTCCTTCTTGTCTTTTTTTTAAACCACGTTTTGATCTTATTAGCGATGGTCACTACAATTGCAAACTTCATTGTTGTTGTTGTTGATTTACGTCGCACTAGAGCTGCACTGCAAACTTCATAGTACTTCCAGATAAAAACAGTAGACCAAGGACTAGACTGTCAAAGCTGCAATTATGGGTGAGACTTAATGTATGAATTCAAAAGTGCTAAAACTGGCTATAACACAAATATAAAAAAGATTACATAAGTAAGGAATTATCTATTCATGGTTAAGATATGAAATGGGCTCATAAAATAGATCTGATAAAAATTGATTAAAAAAAAAAGGCCATTGCTTCAGGGAGTTAAATCAAAATTAGGATACAGGACATGCATATACCTAGAAAAGGTGTGGTACTAGCAAGTGAAAATCATACTTTTTCTTATAATCTTGATTGGTCTTTAAATTATATTTTAAAATTTTCTAGCTGTCTTAGCTATATATTAATAAAACAAGAAAAAAAAATCTTTTTTTCTAATAAAATTCCACTTTTTTGTTAACATATTCCAGTTTGCAGTAATTGAAAAACACAAAAATGGCACTGTTTGTGGAAAATATCTATCACAAATGAATATATATTAATAATTAGTTAAAAATTTGGATTAATTTATAGACCTCATATTAATTTTCTAAAATAATTTAAAATATAACAAATTAACACCAATTTATACCTGAAGGTTACACAAACTGGAATGCAAAAAGGAGTTCTTGTCTAATACTAAAGACCAGCACACCTCTCCGGAATTAAAATCCACAGCTGTTATATTCCCATCAATCGTAGCAATGATAAGATATTTCCTGAAAATCACATATATATTACAAACAATTTCTCAAGAAGATAATATTATGCTCATCACTAGTGCTCAGATTTTGATGACTTAAAAAAATCGCAATAAATGCCATTAACTGCTGAGAGCGTAGATATACGTCTCGGCCAGATGAAGCTTTAACTGCTGCAGGCGTAGATATACGCTTTCCCGAAGTATGATGCTTTGCATTGCGCTGCTATAAATAGAGCTACACTCTCGACTTTGGAATGCAGTAAAATGACCTTGAAAGTGTTTGCGAATGCATTACCCTTGGCAAACAAAGAGTTAGCCTCTGGTATCCTTTGGCCAAGGTATTACCAATTTCGGAAGGGGGGAGGGAGAATGGGAAAAGGATGTGTTGGAAAAGTGATATCCAACACCCTCGACTTTGGAATGCAGTGAAATGACCTTGAAAATGTTTGCGAATGTATTACTCTTGGCAAACAAAAAGCCAGCCTCTGGTATCCATTGGCCAAGGTATTAGCAATTTCCGAGGGGGGGGAGGGGGAAAAGGAAAGTGATGTGTTGGAAAAATGATATCTTATTTATTGCTTGTGTGTTTTTATTTGAGTAAGCTTGGGTTTATTCTTCTTTCGCTTTCTTTTCCCGTGTGTATTTGGTGCTTTTTGTATTTTGGATGAATATGTCAGAAAGTGATGATAGTTTCAGGAATTATCATACAACAGCTAAGTTTTAACATCTTTAATATTGTATTTTTATTCCTTAATTTAAGTTTTGTATTTTCGTTTTCTTCTCTTGTGAAAGTAAACTGATTTTAAATTGCAAAGCGTGCATATTTCCCCATACCCACCAAAACACCGTGTAACAAAGCGCACTTGAGCAAAAAACGGTGGCACTGGGGAGTGAACCACGTAAATTTCACTCGGCAGGTAAGGGGTTAAAGCAAAAAATATCTTTACAAATACACTAATATTTAAGTAAAAATGTTAAATAGAAACATTATCTTCCGCCTTAAAATAGCTTTTATTTATTTCAAAACACATTAACCTATACAAGTTTTGTATCATTACAGTTATATGCTAAAATAAAGAAAGTTTATTGACTCTTGAACATTTTCTTTTTGTATATATTTGAACCCTTTAAGTCCCACTAATATTAATCTTTGTGAGTAAGTGTTCCACATTTTTTTTTATTCCTTTCAACTAGTTCATTCAACATTTTCCACTAGTTATATAACAAAGTACAGTGCAGAACCAGTTATCCGGAAATCAGAAAACCAGAAAACGAAATTCGATAAATTTTCCGACATTTTTAAAAAAATAACTTTTTTTCCTCATAAGATTTTAGGATTTTTCTTTCTTTTTTGAAAGATGTTTACCATACCATCATTTTAGAAATAATCATTACTGTATTACTTCATCGATTTTTCTTCTTTTTAAGATTATTTCCAAATATTTTTTTTTTTTAGTTGGGTTTAACAATAAAAAAAACGGCTTTTTGTAGCGATTCAGAAAACCGGAAAAATCAGTTATCCGGAATAGCGATGGTCCCGATCGTTCCGGATAATCGGTTCCCTACTGTACTAAATACCTAATTTTAATTAAAACTTCATATTGCATTGATCTTTCCATGAAATTTTGAAGTCCCAATGAGTTCTATTTTCACACAATCAATATTTTACAAATTGAATTAAGAATAGTTTTAACATATTTTATGTGGTTTTGCAACATCATTTTGAATAAGTTATGCATGATTTGCTTTCTTGACTTAGTTGTAATACTTTTTATGAGCACTAATTTTATTTTTTACTGATATGTATAGAAGAAGATGAGGCTTGACAACTGAACTTAAATAGTTGAAAAAAATAAAATAATGCTGGAAGTTTAAAGTTCCAAATTCAAACTTTTACAAAAAATTAGAAAATAATATTGAATATTAATATAATATTAATGAATATAATATTGAATAATAAAACATTTGCCAAAGTGAAAAATAGACATTACTTAATAGAGTAAAAACTTTTATACATTTTGATATTTTTATAATAATTTATTAATTAAAGAATTTATAAATGTAAAAAATACTATACCTAAAGAAAAAATAAAAATTAGAAAAAAGAATACCCCAGAAATTTTAAAAGAAATGCTCGTAAAGATAAAAAAAATTACTAAAATGGCAAATGTCATCAATATCAGCACATTACTAATAATAATATAAAACACATTATACAGTAGGGAACCGATTATCCGGAATGGTCGGGACCATCGCTTTCCGGATAACTGATTTTTCCGGTTTTCTGAATCGCTACAAAAAGTCGTTTTTTTTATTGTTAAACCCAACTAAAAAAAAAAAAATTGGAAATAATCTTAAAAATAAGAAAAAACGATGAAGTAATACACTAAAGATCATTTCCAAAATGATGGTAAGGTAAACATCGTTAAAAAAAGAAAGAAAAATCGTAAAATCTTATGAAGAAAAAAAAAATTTTTTTTTAAAATGGCGAGAAAATTTATAGAATTTTGTTCCGGTTTTTTGGTTTTCCGGTTTTCTGATTTCCGGATAACGGGTTCTGTACTGTAATATAAATACTATTAAAAAAACCATGTGACAGAATTTTTTCAGGCTAACTGCGACAAAACTCTCTAGCACTAATATCTTTCTGCAAGATACCTTTAATAAAGATAAACATATATGTTACTAATTTAAAATAACAAAAGCACTGTGGTTACAAAAATAAACTGTATGTATTTTTTATTCTGATATTATGAGTGACATTCTCGCATTTTGTTGGAAGGGGGACACACAAATTATTTCCTTTTTCGCATTTTGTAAACAATCATCACAACAAAAAAGGAATTGAAAATCATCAAATCCGCAATAGTAATTGTCGAAAAAAAGATCGACAGCAAAATCATGCAAATCGGACGCTTCATATGCATGTTTCATTTCGAGATTAGGTTGTTGTAATAAATAATATTGTATAAAAAATATCAGATTTAAAAACTATGGAGAAAACAATAGAAATAACTGCCAAAAATTCGATAGAATTATTGCCTTAAAAATTAAACACTCAAATGCACAATTCGAATTTTATATTTTGTTTGAAATATATCAGGATATTCAAAATCCACATAAAAATCAATATCAATAACTGCCGAAAATACAATCGAAATATTACATCGATTTATGATAATATCGGAGTAAATTGAAAGGGTCAAAAAGTGTTTATTTAAATGCATGGTTCAAATATTACATTCAATTTCTGCAAAAAAGAAAAGTAATTTTTTTAACTTTTCAATAGAAAAATCTTTCTGCAAGAACTCTGTAACCTTCTGTGACAATGTTGCTGGGATTCTGCTACAGGGTATAAGAACCAATTATTTTAACAGTCAGGGAGGGTTGGATGCTTCACATTTTTGAATTTCACAGCCTTAAGCATAGCAGAAACAAAATCAATTCACAGTTTTATGGTTACGGATTCGACTTTTATATAACATGGCCCTTAACTTTGAAGACCATACCCGAAAAATTGAATGCAGAAATAGTTATGCAAAAGCTGTACATTGTTCTAAAAATGTAATTTAGACTCAATATGAATATCTGAAATTAATCCCTTTCTCTCGAGGTGAGTAGTAATCTATCTAGAAATTAGGTGAGGGAGAGGGAAGAAAGCATACCCGACACATTTATTACGATATTATGACTCATAAGGTATAAATTGCACATTTAATTGATCACCTTTTGCTCTACTTAATTTGTGCTGATTGCATTGTGAATCCAAGTTGTTTTTCAATTAGTTTCTTTCACTCATGCAGATTTAAAAATTCTGATTTTTATTACAACATTAAATCTTGTATTTCAATGATTTACAGGAGCACTTACTCGTGCCGATTTCACAGCAAATTTAAAAAATATTTTTGAATTGTTATTGCAATTATTGTGATGCTTTTCCCTGTGATTTTTACGATCTTGTTACTTTAACTACGATGTTAATACCACATGTGAAAACTATGATGTTAACACAACACGTGAGTTTATAATCTTGAGTTTAAATAATCACTATTTGATAAAATTTATTTATGCATATTTCATTGTAAACACAATTTTTTTCGCCGTTTCGGTAGTTTGCACCATGCATTTGTGCGTAGTATTTAGAGTCCTGATATTTTAATATAGGGTGACCTGGGGTAATTCCTGATCAAAAAACGCAAACATCTATTTTGTGACAAAAACTATTCAAAATGGAATTTTAATATTTACTGGAAGTTTGAGGCTATATGAGATGAGTCCAATGCCACCTTCTTTTGTTTGAAAATCTAATTAGAATTTAAAAGATTTTAAATTTTTAGTGATCAGGAATTACCCCTGGTCTTGATCATTTCTGAGGTATTTCCTGATCACTTCTGGGGTAATTTCTGATCACAAGTTTTTATTGTAAAGGGGCTGTTAAAAAATAATTATATAATGTTAATTAACAAATAAGACATCAAGATCAAACAAATATGTCAAAAAGATATGTTTAAGCAGCTAATAAAACAATTTATTTAAAAGCAAGAAGAACGATTAACACTTTAAATTTTCAAAAATCTTTGCATCGTGCCATACATTTTAGGCAATCAGCCAACTCATTCTCATGTTCTTCTGAAATATAAGCGAGTTCCCACATGGGTTACTTTTGCTGGATTTTTTAACTTCATTAAGGGAAAGTGTGAAGTTAAGTAAGGTATGTCAACAGCTCTCTCACACTGAAATTTTCATTTTCAATCATTAAAAGAAATTCACTAATTTTGTTTTCTAGAAGCTTAGTATCCTTTTTAGGCTTATAATTTCTCACCATATTTATACTAGGCTAATTTATAAACTTAAAAATTATTCTAACAATTATACTAGGCTAATTTAAAAACTTAAAAATTATTCTAACGATGTACACACATAAAATTAAGATAGAAGCAAGGTAAGACAAACCAGAATACAGTCCTATATATAGTTAAAAACAAATTTTGGGATGACAGTTAAAATATATTTTATAGTTGTTCCACTTAATAAATATGAACTGTTACTTAAGAAAAGACAATTAGCTATTTATAAACTATTTTATATACTATTTATAAGAAGAAATGACAATGATCAGGAATTACCCCAGTGATCAATAATTACCCCATCTGTAGGGGGCAACGTTTGATATAGTTTCCTATAATCAATTATAATCTTTACAGTAGATGTGAAACAATTAAACAAAAGCTTACACTACTTTTACATCAAAGAAAAAGGAAGTGACTCAAAATATTTATTATTAAGAGAAGGAGGGGGATCTTTGCAGAAATGTGCACGTTTTGAAACCCATCTTTGAAATGGAAAATACAGAAAGCAGTTTAAAAGAAACTTATTTTGTTAGATTAAACAAAAAATTATTATTAAGTAAATGTAGTTACACTTTAGTAAAGTGTACAAGCATTCTTGTCCATGTCTTAAATTTAAATTTTTTTTTTTTTTTTAAATAAAACTTAGGTGATCATTATTTACCCCAGAAACAGAGTGATCGTGAACTACCCCGGGTCACCCTAATGTTTTTGCACCATGAAAAATTTAAAAACTTGAGGAAAATTCAAGTTTTTAAACTGCTTATTGCACTGTTTGTAAATCTATTTATCTTATTTTTTGGGGAGAAAACTAAAAAGAAAATGCTTATTTTTAAAATCTCTTATAATTCAAGAAATAGAAATTATATCTGAAAAATAATAGTAAATAAACATAGAATTTTATTTTGTATATAATGGATTTGTTTTAATATTTGTTCTAACATTCTAAATTTTCTTTAATAGTTTTTTTTCTCAAAAAGTTTAAGTTTTCTTTTTTTTAAATTTTTAAATAAATTGAAATCATTAAAAGTATTTAATTTTCTGTAAATATGTTATTAAGTTTACTTTAAAAAAACTAATGTTTAGATAAAAATTATCATATTTGCTAACATGACTAAATATGCGTTTGTCCCTTCGTTAATCCACCTGCTGTGCAAGTGGCCCTTCACTGAAAAAGGTTTTGCACCCCTACGTTAGAGTTCTAAGCACTAATTTTTTTATTAGCAAACTTAATAACATATTTGCAGAAAACTAAATACTTTCAATTATTTGAATTTATTTAAAAATAAAAAAAACTGATACTTCTTTAAAAAAAAAACTTTTTGCATTTTTCACAATAATTAATTTATCCAAAAAAAAAAACCCATATGGTGTTAAATCTAACCAAAGAAAAAAAAACTGTAGAGGTTACAGAATGAAAGTGCAAATATATATATATACGCATGTTGTAGTTTATTTACGTTGCACTAGAGCTGCACAATGGGCTATTGGCAAACAGTCTCGGAAACATCCCTAAGGATGATCCCTGCTTTGGTTGCCCAACAAGTTGCGCACAAAGAATTTCATTGAGTAACATAAATTTGAATAAAATATTTTTATTAAAAAAAATTTATAATGTTTAAAAAAAAAACCAAAAATTACAACAAATCCAATATAGTACAAAATAAAATTCACATTATTTTTCCGATATTATTTCTATTTCTTGAATTATTGCAGGGTGGCCACTCAAATCAGATTTCAAATTTCCCTGATTTTTCCAGGTTTTCCAGATAAAAATCTTAAAATTTCCAGGTTTTTGTTTCTTTTTTTCTTATAAAGTATAGGATGTGTACAAGAAAAGTGTCTATATTATAAAATATTTTATTCAAAATGTTATTTTTTTAACATATCATCTTGAAAAAAATAAATTTTTATTTTGACAATTTTCAAGATTTTTAATTTATTTTTTAATGTTTTGGCACAAAATTTTGAATCAAAAATCATATATTGACCAACAAAGGAGCCTTTTTTGTTTAAAATTAAAATATGTTATAAGAGGTTAAAATGAAATAGAAAAAATTATGCAACAATTGTAACAATTTGTCGACAAACATTGCTGTTAGTGATTGAAAAAAATGTGTGATTGGTTGGTTTGCTCAGAAAAAATAATTGACAGATTTCTTTGAATAGGAGTAGAAAAGCTTTCAGAAAAAGAGTGCGATATAAAATCTATTATCATAAAATTATAACCAACTAATTTTTGGAGAATTTTATAAAGTTAAAAATACAAAAACATTTTGTCAAAATAGAGAAAAAAAATAACCACCAAAGCATCGGAACAAACTTGAGCCATAAATGGATTTAGCCCAAGGACAGAATTTAAAAACAGAAGCTAATATCCTAATCCCTTTTCCCACCAGAATCTTACCTAAATTTTCCTAAATTCCCATAGCGGTCAAAAGTTTCCACATTTGTTTAGCAACCGTGGAAGAATTTTATATGGCATTCTAGTTTAACAGAACTATAATGGAGCAAATTTTGATGCAAGCAAAGTATCGCTAAGTTGATGATATTTCAACTGTTTGGCGATACATTTCCGTTAAAAAAAAGTGGGTATAATGGATGAAATAATTTAAATTAAGAAAATTAGCAAATAATTTAAATTAGTGAAATTTGAAAAATCATCAAAGAAAAATTTCCAGCTTTTCTTTAAAAATCCCTGATTTTTCCAGGTTTTTATCCAAATTTCCCTGATATTTCCAGGTTTTTTCCAGCATAAAAAAATTTCCTGATAATTCCAGGTTTTCAAGGTTTTCCAGGTGGGTGGCCACCCTGTAGAGGTTTTAAGAATTTTAAATGTAAAACATTTCCTTAAAAAAATTTTACCTAAGCTCAAAAATTTAAAACAAAATAAATTACAAATAGTAATCAGCGTAAAAACTAGAGTTATGCTCTTTTCAAAATTTTCATGGTTCAATAATATTGCATTAATATATAGAGATTTTAAATACCATGTACAAATGCATGGTGCCAACCACCAAAACTAAGAAAAATAACTTATATATATGATGAAATGAACAGAAATAAATTGTATAAAATAAAAATGATTTAAATTCGCATTTAGAAATTTGCATTTTGTATTAACACTGTAGTTAAAGTAATGCGATTGCAAAAGTCAAAGAAAAGCATTGCAAATATTAAAAAAATAATAATTACATTTACGATGAAATTAGCTTGTGTAAAGTTTGCCAATAATTAATCATTGAAAAGCGTAATTTAAAATTCACATGTCGAAATAAAAACCAGAATTTTTCAAACTATGTGAGAATGCATTGCAGAAAGTGCCAAATAAAATATTGAAAAGCAATTTAGATTTACAATGCAATCAACACAAATTAAGTACAGCAAAAAGTGATAAATTAAATGAGAAATTTATAACTCACAACAAGTCATAATAAATGCATTGATAATTTATAACCAATGTGGAAATTTCTAGTTGCCAAAAAAACTATCAATACGTCACTTAGATTAATGCTGAAATTAGAAAAACAGAACACATCAAAAAGGGATTATTTAAAAGGGCGATTTGAAATTTGTGAGTCATAATAACATAGTAATAAAAATATGGGATTTTGAAAATCACCTAGAAAAACGTCGTTTGAAAAAAGACTAAATTATGATAAATAAAGCACCTCGAAAAGTGATAAATTAGATCTGAGATTTATAACTCACAAGTCGTAATAAATGTATCAGGAATTTATATAAACCACATGGAAATTAGTAATTATTAATGCCAAAATAAGATGTAAACATCATTTGGATTTATGATGAAATTGGAAAAAAACAATACTCATAAAAAAAAAAGTTTTTTAAATGGGCGATTTGAAATTTGTGAGTCGTAATAACATCGCTATAAAAACATGGGATTTTCAAAATCACATAGAAAAACATACTAACGATGTATTTCATCCTTTGAAAAAAGATGAATTTTGCACAAATAAAACGTGTTAAAAAGTGATCAGTTACACAGGCCATGAGTGAGTTATAATTCAAGAGTAACATGAAAATTAGTAGTCATAAATACCAAAAAATGATCGAAACGTCACTTGGATTTGATGAAATAGGCAAAAGCGAAGCTTGTCAAAAGGTGATTATTTAATAGGGCGATTAGAACCTGCGCATTGTAATAATATTGTAATAAAAATTCTGGACACATCACATAAAAATCACATTGTAAAGTAACAATAACTGATTTAAAAAAATCATTTATATTTATGATGAAATCGGTACAAATAAAGAATGCCAAAAAGTGAAAAAATTAGATGTGATTCATAACTCGCAAATTGTAACAAATGTATCGGAAGCTAAGAAACAGCATAAAAATTGGTTGTTATAAATGCCAAAAAACAATAGAAACGTCACTAGGATTTAGGATGAAATCGGCAAAAGTGACTCAAACTCGAAATTCGCATATTGTAATATCGTAATAAAAAAATTGTGTCTTTCAAATCCATGTGGAATTTCATAGCAATAACCAATGAAAATGTGATGAGAAATAACATAGATTTACAATAGAATTGGTGCAAATTGAACACATTAAAAAGTGATGACTCAAATGTACAATCCAAAATTTTCCACTTTTTTTAAAACTTTTCTAAAATTTCATATTGTATTCAAAAGCTCTCACAGGCCACACATCAACAGTCGGCAAACCGCAGGTTGTACATCCCTAATTTACACTATTTAAAATTCATACATGGTGATTCATATTCAAGCTATTTAAAAATCACACATCATAATTTGTATTTACACCATTTAGAAATAAATATTGCAATTATTATTAACAAAATTTAAGAATCACACAATTTGTATTCACCTTATTTAAAATAGTTTCATTTGAATTATGGTTCGGAAAATTTGGTAACATTGCAATTAAGGAATACAGTGAGGATTTTTTAAAATTTTCATAACTTGTTAAAATTACCATGGTAATTCCAAGTAAGCCCTGCAAGAGCTGAAAGAAGCCTTCCTTTCATGAATAGAAAATAGGCCTAGCAAATTTAGTGTTACTGAATAATTAGTAATTCTTCACAATTTTAATAATTAGCCAAGATGTATCAGTGTTTTCACTACAGTGCGAGAACGTGAGAATCTCGCATATTTTTTTCTTTTCTCGCTTTAAAAAATGATTACCGCGAGAAATTCGCCCATTCTATAAATCAATTTCAAAATTCGCGAATTTTTCGCATTTTGGAAAAAGCTTCGAATTACACCATTTAGAATAAAATCCGTTTCATTTTTCTTACTGGATCTTTCATTATTTTCAACATCTGCCCCATTATCTAGCTTCCCTATTTACCAGTATTGTTCAGAACCTTTTCGAACAACAGAACACAACCACGGAACCCCTTTAAGAACACATTTCTTTGCAACCACGCGTTTACCGTAGGTAAGGTTTCTTCATGTAAGACGTTCAAATTTTTTATGCACTTATGCAAGATGGACAAATACCTTGTAAAGGCAAAATCTTCTATGATGATGCATCAAAAATATTCAATGCTTTGAAAAGTTGAAGACGTTAAAAATGTATTATAATTAAAAAAATGATTTTTTTTTCAAGAGTTTTTGTGTTTTTTTTAGAAATCTCACTTAACCTTTTGAAATCTCACCCTGTGTTTGAGAAAGGGTGAGAAATTCTCACCCATTTTTTTTCTATGATGAAAACACTGATGTATGCAGGTTTATTTTGCAAAGGGGAAGATTACCTCAATTAGCGGCAAAATATTCACCAAGTCTTGATAACTTCCTGACAGGGGCTTGCGAGAAACTAAAAAAAGAACATTACAGATGGGGATCAACTCAGTCAGGAGCATAACTCAACGCAAATCTCGGGGAAACCTCGACATTATTTTTTTCAAATTAAAAAATTTGCACGTTTAAAATACATTTGGCGCCTTGCAATACTGGTTAGGGCAACCGATCAAGATACGGAAATATCGCCGTGCAAATCTTAACAAAATAGCGAACAAGTTAGAAAATATTGAAACTTCTTTAGAAAAGCCCAGAGAGTTGCAAAGCCATATCTTTTAAAATGCCTACAACATATATGAATAAAGAAATAAAAAAGACAGCACTAGAACCGCAACATAAATAGAACGTAAGTAAGTCGTATGATACTATTAGAACGTTTCTATGTAGCTCTTCGCAGCAGAAAACATAGCACACATTATAAAAAGTTTAGCGAAATTTTTATTATGAAAACAGTTTGAAAGATGATATATTATTATGCATATTATATATGATTACAATTTTATTAAGTTGGAATTGATACCTTTCAGAACAAGTTTCATGCTGTGTATTCACTGGTTTGACAGACGATAATTTATCTCCTAAAGAAAATCCGTGTAGTCTTAGTAATGAAAAAATAAAAAAGAAATTAAAAGTCCTCAATATTCCCCACATATCAATGAATTTCAATTTATTCGAACCATACTTAGGACTATTATTTAAAAACAGAAATAGAATAAGAGATTTCAAATAAAGTGCGGTGATTTGTTTATTATGTTGTCGTGTAATTGCATACTGTTGCCAGATCAAAAATACTCATTTTCTTAATATTTATTAAAGGTTCTAGGCGTCTGTAGCCGAGTGGTTTATCTTTTTAAGGAATTATTTTCACTGTAAGCAGTACACGCACTTCCGGTCCTTGTTCTAAAAATTAAAAATTGCTTAGTTTTCTTGCACGGAGCCCTCTCTAAGTTGTTTTGACGCCATGCAGTTTGATAATAAATTGAAAAATTTTAATCGGTTTTCATCAGAGAAGAATGGAATTATATTTTTTTTTACTTTTTTTGTGTCCCGCAGTGATCGTTAAGACACGGTTCCCAGCAGATCACAGAAATCAAGCATCACTGGCTGCTGTCAGTGTGCGGGTGGATGACCACTTGGATTAGTCTGTGTAGGGACAGAGGGTGTGCGGTATTGGTCCTCGTTAAGCTGTTCTACCGTAAAATTCTCGACTTCGCGTTCAGGTCGCACGGCTACCGAAGCCGGGGGTAACATCCCCTCTGAAGAGGATCAAAATTGTGATGGCATGTCTTCGGATCATCCTCAGGGATGTTTCCCAGACCGCCACCAATAGCCCATTGTGCAGCTCTAGTGCGACGTAAATGAATTACAACAACTACTTTTTTTTTGTTGTAAATGAATAGTCTTTTCTACACTATGATGCACTGCATTCACTTTACTGCATATTCTCCGGGTAATTGCCTATTTTCAGGTGTATTTTGAAGCCATTTGGCTCACAACATGATCATTGTGTTTTGAGGCTCCCTTGGATAGTATTTCTTGTATACGTGTATTTGCTATCTGATTTATTAATTATGTTTAAGAAAAAGAATTGTCATTTGAAAAAAGGAATCGTTATAAAACACTTCTTACCGTGTCAACAATGTATGATGGTGCACAGCTAAAAACAAGAACAAACAGTAATAAACAAATAAAATGGGGCCCAATCAGGACTGCCAAAAAAGCGAGTTCTCTCTAAATCTATTAACCACATTACCTTTTTTAACAATACATAAATTAATATCTAAAATAAATTTTCATTTCAAACTAACCAGAATTTCTTAATATCATTAATATCTTATGAAATGCATCAGATTTGAGCTCAGAAATTACACGATTTATTTCTTTTATTAAAAGCAAAATTATAGTTCAACAGCTATAGCTGTTGAATTATAATTTTGCGATATTTAATTTTATATAATTTTGCGTATATAATATTGCGATATAGTTTTGGAATATAATTTTGCGATATTTTCAACAGCTATAGCTGTTGAAAATATTGCTTCGCAGAATAAGCAGCTGTATATTTTCTTACCGGAATAGTAGAGGAGATCAAGAGCTCGAGATTGTGTTTGTTCAAATTCAAATGTTTTTGTTTGAATTCAAATGTTTTGAAAGAAAATTTTTTTTAATGCATAATATTTTCCTAGTCTGCAACAACAATTTCATCAAAATCACATTTTCATCAAATTAAAAAATCATATGAAATATACATTTAAAGATTAGAGAATTTGATTGGGGCATTTAAAGTAAACTGATCAAATCACATTTATTTAGAATGTTTGTTAAGTTTGTGAAAATCGTGACTAATCTTATTATTGTTCAAGATTTCAACGTTTTCTTTTTGTAGTCAGACTTTCTATTAGAAATATTTAAAATATTGATAAAAAATTATTATTAGATAAATAATAAAGACTACAGGTTAAAATTACGAAGTGAATCTATCGAAAAATCAACCATTAAACTTTTGTAAAGTTATCAAAGTTTGGGTTCAAAAGTGCCGTATAGCGGAACTGATTAAAAAGCGTGAATAACATACATCTATGATGGCCAAATGGCCATTTTTGTTCTCTCAATACACCCGACTCGCAATTGCGTTCACGCGCAAATGCTATTGGCACATGCACACGCGTTGTTTTCAACTATTGGGTCTGTTCAACGACACGGAACTTTCGGAGCAGGGTCTAAATCTATTTTTCATTTGGGAAGTTTATCGTTTAACTGTTTTTAACCGTTGAATGCTTGATCGGAGAAACGGTACTTAATAAAAAAATTTAATTATCTAAGTCACTTTAGAAATTTAGCCTAAGTCAAAAACCGTGGAAAAAGCTAAAATGAAGCAAGTTCAAAAGTTAATCAAGGACGGGTTTGCTAATGGTATAAACCGCCCATAGTTGTCAAAATATGGTCTCCTAAAGATTTTCCTTCACTGTCATTTCTGTTAAATAAGCTGGAGGCCATGTTGATTTCAAAATTCCGTAAGAGTTTATTCTGCTGTTGTTGTTGTTGTTAATTTACGTCGCACTAGAGCTGCACAATGGGCTATTGGCGACGGTCTGGGAAATATCCCGGAGGATGATCCGAAGACAAGCCATCACAATTTTGATCCTCTGCGGAGGGGATGGCACCCCCGCTTCGGTAGCCCGACGACCTGCGCGTAGTCGAGCACTGTACGGTAGCACAGTTTAACGAGGACCAATACCGCACACCCTCGGTCCCTACGCAGACTGATCCAAGTGGTCACCCACCCGCACACTGACCGCAGCCAGTGATGCTTGGCTTCGGTGATCTGCTGGGAACCGTGTCTTAACGATCAGTCCACTGCGGGACTGAATTTTTTTTTTAATTCTGAAAATGCGTCGCTCAATGTGCACTCTAGCTGTGGAAATAATCCTTGACTGAGACTCTTCACGACCAGACAACTGACTTTTGCGTTTGGTAGAAACAGGGATAACAATGCTAGCACTCCTTAAACCAACTTCTTTAATTCTGAACCCTCTGTCAGCTAGTATCTTGTCCCCACTTTTAACCAGATCCAAGAAGCCAGAGTCAATTGTTATTTCTTTGTCAGAGTGTCTTCCTCCAAACAATTTTGACAAAAATATTATACCTGCTTCAGGGCTACAAACAAATTAAAAATTTAACAGTGTTATGGTGCTTGTAATCGGAGTCAGTATGACTCCGAGCATTTTATATATGAGGTGTGCCAGTAAAGATCTCGGAACAGTTTATAACGCAAGTAATATTTTCAAGCAGTTTATGCTGAAAACATTGAGATATGATGGTAGGCATGTGAGATGGCCAGGTAATACGAGAAGATAGAGTGATACACATTTTTTCTATCCACTCTCTAAATATTTTGCTCACAGTAGCAGAGTCAAATTCAAACCTATAGTCAAGATCTTGCTCAATAAGGCCAAGCCTTAGTTTCATAGAGAAGATGAGCAGTGTTCCTCACAAGAAAGCTTTGTCCTTACGGCTAGTTTCCATACAGTGGTCAACCACTGCAATAGAGCACAGAATAAAGCTATTCTTTTCAGTTTCGTGTAAAAATTCCGCGGTTTCTCAATGCTCAAAATGTTGTCCGAGGACGAATTTCTCAACCTTTCATACTGAAAAACCTTTCGCATTAAGTTGAGGGTTATTTCTTTATTGTCATCGATATCCTTTTCCAACTTATCAATATCTTTTATGGACAGTTCCGTCATTGTTGAAAATGATCTTGTAACTGCCACGGAACTATCAGAAGCTTGATCTATATGAAAATAAAATGCATTCTTTAAAAACAGAAAACACTTTTGAAAGTAAAGTGCAGAACTTTTTATCAGGAATCCAAAAAATAGGGGGAAATTTTGCCTTGTTTTCCCGCTATTTTGAACAAGTACGATTAAGGCAAAATACAGAATTTCCAGACATTCTTCATTCTCTCATTCTTAAAATTGAATTGAGGGAAAGACATGGGATCATTGATTTAAAAGAGGAAAATGCGGCACACATGCCTATTCCCTATATATTGTATTTTCCTCTTGCTGGAAGGGCAATACAAAATATTCATTGCTATACTTAACAGTATAAATATAATAAAGTAAAAAAAACTGAAGTGGAAATATAATTAAAATACGGAAATGGCGATAATTTTAATTAATAATTAAGTAGGAATTTAATTAGCTGTACAGTAGGAAACGTTTAATCCAGTTTCCAGGAAAAACTTTGCTCGCCATTTTGAACTAGAAAGACTGAGTAGATGGAAAGGTAGGGAATTTAACCTCTTTTCAAAGTGACCAAGTTTATCACCAACCTCTATGTCTGATATCCTATGGAGTTCCCATGAAATCCGAAAATTACATATACATAATTTTTCTCTAACAATATTTTCATTTTATTATACTTAAAATAAAAAACATGTTTGCAAACATATGTTGATTGAATATGATTCTGAAATATGCAACAGCA